>NC_141043.1:8747500-8800000 GCF_052040795.2 Danio rerio
TTTATTGGTCATTTATTTATTTATTTATTTTAGAATAAAGTCCATGGTTTAGAATAAAAGTTACTTATAAAATGTTTTTCTCTATTTAACAACAATACAGTGAAAATCGACTTAGCTTGCATCAGATTCCGCTTGGTCTTAAAGCCCTTTTTCGATAGGTTATTTTGATAACTTATTATGTCATAACAGGACAAATGAGCTCATGTATGGGACAAATACTAGAACTTTGTCAGTTGGGGGGGGGGGGGGGGTAGGTCTTTCGAACATACTAAGCACATGTTCAAGGGAGGTTTAAAATAAAATGAATACATATACACAACATTATAAATCGTTCAATGCAATCTCACGCCAATTTGTATAAATTCATTCATTCATTCATTTTCTTGTTGGCTTAGTATCTTTATTAATCCAGGGTCGCCACAGCGGAATGAACTGCCAACTTATACAGCACGTTTTTACTCAGCGGATGCCAGCACTACCCACTGCGCCACTGCGTCGCTTCTTATGAATTTGTACAATCTAATTTGTGCAATTTAGTGTGATTTGCCCATCACCCAATGATGATTGGGGTTAGGGGTGGGGTTGGGTGCCACGCCTCCTTTTTAAAATCGTACATTTTTTAACTACTGAACTCGTACGAATTTGTGACAAAACGAATTTCCTGACAAAACGTAAAATACTTACGTTTCCTCGTGAGATCAGGCTGAAATCTTTACATTAAATTGCTATAAGGCAAAAGCAAAGGCGACATGATCAAACTAACTAATTGTGGACTATTTGTGTAAACCCTGTTGTTTTGTTTTTAACCAATTTTTAAGAACACTAGTAAAAACATTTAAATTACTTTCTAATTTTAATCTAACACAGGGGTACCCAAACACAGTCCTGGAGGGCTGGTGTCCTGTTTAGATCCAACCCCAATCAGACACACTTGGGCTAGCTAATCAAGCTTTCAGTAGGCTTGCTAGAAATGTCCTGGTAGGTATTTTGAGGCAAGTTGGAGTTAAATTCTGCAGAACATCCGGCCCCCAGGACTGAGCTTGGGCACCCCTGGTCTAACAGATACATCACTCCACAAATTGGTTCTCTTAACAGAGAAAACAGATTGACCAAAGGAGGTCTTACACTTTGGAACAAGATAATCACCATTAACACTTGCCCGTGTTACTCTGTGAAAGGTCTGATTCATACTGATTAGATCAGAAAAACAGCAATAGTACATGATTATTTAAACATTTAAGAATGTTTGAAAACATAAAATATATATGCTACCACTATGCTTTACTGCTTAGGATCATGACCAGTTCCTTACCTTCTCCATACTCTTCTCTTCCCATCACTCTGGTACAAGTTGATCTTGATCTCATCTGTCCATAGGATGTTATTCCAGCACTGTGAAGGATTTTTTAGAACTTTAATCTGGCCTTCCTGTTTTTGAGGCTCACCAATGATTTAAATCCTGTGGTGAACCCTCTGTGTTCACTCTGGTGTAGTCAAATCTTGATTGTTGACTTTGACACGCATACTGTGTACCTACCTCCTGGAGTTTTTTTGTGATCTGGCCAAATGTTGTAAAGAGTGTTTGCTTCACCAGAATTCTTTAGTCATCCACCACAGTTGTTTTCAGTGGTCTTCCAAGTCTTTTGGTGTTTCTGAGCTCCTTGGTGCATTCTTTCTGTTTAAGAATGTTGTTTTGGCCATGCCGAATGTTTCTGCTATCTCTCTGATTTTTGTTTTTTTTTTGTTTTTTTCAGATTAATCATGGTTTGCTTGATATATGATGGTGACAGCTCTTTAGATCTCATCTTCATCTCATCCAACCTTATGAACTTCCCTAGAGGCATCGCGAGTATCTTGCAATTTTATACCAACCCTGTGATCCCAAAAAATGAGTTCAAATACTCGGAAATCATGGCGACGAGAGTGAATGAGATCGCGAGAGCCACAGTGATGATCTAAGCATTTCATTGTTTTTTTTTTCAGTTTAATGAATAGAGCAGTAAAGATATCGGCAGTGCAAATCCCTCTCTGCTTGAGTGATCTGCTGTCAGTTGGAGACAAGCAAAATGTTTGAATGGTCCTGCATGTATTTAGGCCTTATTACATATAACAACTGAAATTTTTTGACAATATTGCAAATTCATTAAAAGTTGGCTGAAATTATTACATAAATAAAACTACTTTTTAACAGGAATACATAATATTAAAACTTCTTGTAACACTTGTTGCTATAAACAGTAGTTTATAGGCCTATTTCCTTTTAGTAAACAGGTATTGAATTTATAGGTGTGCATTTTAACTTCTTGTGCATTAAATGTGCACTCAAAACTTTCTTGATTGAGACATGTTGAATTCATCTTTTATGATTTGCAATGTTTCCAAATTGCACTGTTTTTAATTTTTCTTACCATTTTTTTATATCTGTGTAATATTATTTTCTGTGGCAGTTCATTGCACTGTGGCAACCCTAATAAATAAGGACTAAGCCGAAGTAAAATGAATGGATGAATTATTTTCTGTAAAGCTGCTTCTGGCCATGACACATTCACACCTAAGTGGTTATAAGAGACGTGTTTAAGGTATTATATGTAGCATCCTTGATTTATTATCTTGGGTAAGGCAAGATCTTCTCTTAAGGTTCATACTTAGAGGGAAAATGTACTCAATGAATTATAAAGCTTGAAGTATTAGAATCGGTACTCAGTATCATCCAATCACCATGACAAGGAATCAGTACTCTGTATCGGCTGCAAAAATGCTGATCGCAGCATCCCTAGCTTTGACCCAACTCAGCTGTCAGAGCAGCAATACTCCCCCTGGCTGTACAAGACTGATCTTAGTAAGTCAGTAAATACACACTTAGGGAAAAAAAGTATACTGAAGTAAAGGTCAAGTATAAAAGTATTCTTTATTTAGCAAGTAAATAAGTCCATTACGATACACTGCAGTGACAGCTGAACACTTTGTGGATAAAAATGATATAAAAATATATGTTAAGTATATAGTATATATATGTACAGTATGTATATATATATATATATATATATATATATATATATATATATATATATATATATATATATATATATATATGTTAGGGTTGGGAGATGTTGATCAATTTGGCATTGTAAGATGTCTAATGTGAAACATCGATGGACGATGCCATAATCGTCGTAGATGGGGGGTGGGGGTGGTTGTTAAATATCAATTAATTCATAATGATTTAATTAATTGTAGCCCACCGTTTTCACAACCTGACCCACATGGTCTTTGCTTTACCCATAACCAAACCATAAACAAATAAAGTTACAAAGAAATGACCACCTGTCAATCACTTTTTTTCTGCGGGACTTTGGCATGAATAGGCACAGTGATCTGTGTCGTTCTAATGGCTTTTCCCACAGCTGGTGGAGGAGACGAGAGTTTGGTTGGAGTTCACTGCAGTCCATACATTTTCATTGTTTTCACTGCAAAATTCTCACCGCGTGCGCGGATTTAGGAGACATTTATGCAGAATGTATCTTTGCACCTAAAAACACTAAACGCAGCACTCAGGAACAGATTAAAACAGATGTTATGTGAACTTGCTGAAGTAAAGCCCGCAATGCTTACCCCGCCTTTGTGCTCTTCTTATTGGCTCACTGCTCTAAAACTGAACGCTAATGATTGGTTAATATCAGCCGTCAATAACTCAGTCAATGCCTTCTGCCTTCAGATGACAGGAGCTACAACCACAAAAAATGTCAAGCGCTGAAGATGAGAGAATGAAAATAACACTGACAGATTTACCTACAGTTACTAATAATGGCACATCTTATTAGTGATCATGTGCTGAATGTTAATCCCTTATTTACACTTTCCCAAGAGTGGATAAAAGACTTTCAGCGTTTCAAGTCTGTTATGAAAATGACTAAAGCCTTTCATTGTATAAAGTCTATGGGACAGGGTTTGCAGGTAACTGAATCTACACATTTTAGGCACGAGAGGTATGGTATAATCCTTTATTTAATCCTCACGATGCTGTCAGCCATGCAAGCAGCAGCTATTTTGTAACATTTAACACAGCTCATGAAAAGACCATTATTGCTATTAAGTTGACATGCAAATAATAAGTTATATATCACTTTTAGTTTCTTCTCTGTAACCAGTGTCAGAAACTCATATTATCTGGCGTTAGAGGGCAATTGCACTTTCATTCTGATATATGTATATGTATATATGTATATGTATAATATGAGTTTCTGACACTGGTTACAGAGAAGAAACTAAAAGTGTTCTCCAATAAATGTAATTTTTCTGTTGATTGTACTGTGTAAAAAACATTTACAATATTAAATCTATAAATATATTTTAAATGTTGGATTATCATTATGCAGGAATGTTATGAAGTCTGGCAGGAATTATTAGCTCGCTCACCTGCATAAACTAATAAATCATTATTGAATCACAACCCCACAACTTGATTTGCAAAACATTAGCATATTTTGTAATTATTCCAGAGCTAAATGTTAAAACCATTGCAGTCAGCTTTAATCTGACAATATAATTAGGGAGGAAAGAAAAGCCTTATAAATATCAGCTTGTGCATAAGCTTAATATTCTCCCCGCATCTAAGCATTAAGCTGATAATTAGGTGATATTTATGCCACATAACTCAGGTTAATTGTATGCCGCATAATGCACCATCCATTAAAATAGGCTAGCAGTCCTTTAGCTTCAAACACTGTCACAACCACTAAGTCTCAGAAAGAAAGCCTGGAATTCCAAACAAAAACATAACAACAATGCACATTGTAGCCATTTGTTAAAACAGACACTAGAGCTTAAAGAAACAATGTCCTCCAGACCATTGTTACACAAGAGTGTCTTTAAGATACTTGGCACACACACTTTAAACGGAAGAGTTAACAGAGTACATTCAGATGATCTGCTATCTTCTGCAATGCTGTAATTATAACAGCCAACTACTGAACTTGGTGACACATAATTACATGAATTATGGGAAGAGTGTGTTAGAGAGACGTATTAATGGGAGGCTCAGTGATGTATGAAGTCTTCTGCTTGTCTATTAACATTAAGGTAGAGCTTGTTAATATTTTATAAAAAGTGATGAATGCCCTCAAAAGGCTTTGGATAAAATTCCTGAGGTGCTGCTAACAGCTCTGTATGAACTGAAGGGCATCAGACACACAATTATTTGTTATATTTAAGGGCCAAGCTGGGCGACTTCAACACCAAGCAGAAACATGCCCAGGTTACCATAGTAACATCTAGATAAGGGGGCATATAACCTAAAGCAGGGTTGTTCAAAGTCAGTCCTGGAGGGCTGGTGTTCTGCATCAGACTAGCTCCAATTTGCTTCAACACACCTGCCAGGAAGTTTCTAGTATATCTGGTAAGAGCCTGGCTGTCTTCAGTAATCTTGCGTCCTCATGTTCTCGTGTAACTGTAACGGAGGCCAGCTAGTGAGTGCTGTGCAGGTAAACCTCACTCCTCTGACCTCTAAAGGTGCGACCGATGCTAGAGGCCATGGTCTTTAGCCTCCTTGTTAGAGCAACTGACTCCCATGCGGAAGGTCGTCGGTTCGATACCAGCTCGGAGCGGGTTGGGTGGCGTAGGACCGGCAGGGTTACATTGGTGCCGTGACCCGGATGGGAGTGAGGTTTGGGGGGGTGAGTGTAACGGAGGCCAGCTAGTGAATGCTGTGCAGGTAAACTTCACTCCTCTGACCTCTAAAGGTACTCTAGCAACTGATGCTAGAGGCCAGGGTCTTTAGCCTCCTTGTTAGAGCAACCGACTCCTATGCGGAAGGTCGCCGGTTCGATACCAGCTCGGAGCAGGTTGGGTGGCGTAGGACCGGCGGGGTTACATAACGTCAACATCAGCTGCCAAAGTTCAGTTTCAATACTCAAGACCACAAGAACAGAGGATGCATGAAACTTCCTGGATGTATTTTTGATATCGAGGACACACCGATGCAGACTTGAGCACCGAACTCGCTCTGGAAGTCCCAGAAGTCATTGCGACTGGAGGTGGGAAGCGCAGCATTTTATATAGTTCTATAATTAAAGTTCAGAGATATAATTTATTTGCCTCAGGAGTTTCCCTAAATAAACGGTGAAAGTAAACATTACCATGGACATCTTTATAAAGGCATAAACACATTAAGGGTGTTTGTTTGCTGAAATTCATTGTAAAATCTGTTTTATTTGTATAGTGCAACGTTTATTTATAATGTTTTTTGCAGTGTATATATTTTGAAAAGGGGAAAAACAATACATCATTGTATGAATGCTGTAATGTTTAAATAATTTTCCATTTAAAACGCATGAAGGTCACGTGACCATCAGGAAGAATGCAGCATCTCACTTCTCAGAGAACGCGTTCTCTGCCCTAGCGTTCTCCCGAGTTCGTTCTTGCGAGAACACCTGGCAAGACCACAAGAATGCAAGTCCGTTCTCTGAATTGAGAAGCGACCCCTGATTAACTGGTTCAGGTGTGTTTGATTAGTGTTGGAGCTAAACTTACTAGAACCGAGTGTGGAGACCCCTGACCTAAAGGAACATGTACATTCACTTTGGAACAGACAAATAAACCCTCTTCTAAACAGCACATCTTCAGACTATGCCTTTTTTATATAATCAGATTTGCGCAATCTATGTAATGAAATATGTTTAAAGTGGGTTGCTTGTGTTTTATTCTAAGTTCTTAGAATTCATGTTTCAACATTACTAAAGTTGAACAAGATCACAGGTATACAATGGCTTACTAAATTAAACGTGTGCAACATATTATTGGAAGAATCTTTAATAGTGAAGGTCTTCTTCATCAACATCCAATCCAACTGCATATGCAAGCATTCTGATTGATGTCTGATTCTATATCTAAACTTTCCCTAGGAAACTCACTTTTTTAATTGGTACACTCAGATCCTGAAGGTGTGACATAAAGGCCACTTCTTGAAGTCAGAGGTTTAAAGGAGACAATGCTGACTTAACAGTCTTTTTTAACCGTACCATAAAGACTAAGGGCTCTAATTTAACGATCTAAGTGCAAAGTCTAAAGGGCATGGCACAAAAGCATTAAGGACATGTCTGAATCCACTTTTGCAATTTTAAGGATGGAAAAATACGCTTTGCGCCCTGGCACATGGTCTAACAGGGTTGTGCTTATTCTCTTAATGAGTTATGGGTGTGTTTTGAGCATAACGTGCATTAAACCAATCAGAGTCTCATCTCCCATTCCCTATAAAGCCTGGTTTACACTTCTGTGTCAAGTGACCAGCGTAGCCCTCGACGCATGCAATGCACATAGCTGTGTGTTTAGACTTCTGTGCGCTGTTTCTGTTGGTCTGTTAACACTTCCGAAATGCTAGTCGGCAGTGAGGTGTTAATGTTCCTCTGTGTCAAGTTTCTTTGCTGGTGTTTTATTTTTTCTAAACAATTCCTGAATGTACAAGTGGCTAAAACTTGCTCATTTTAAGGCGGGAACCGGCAGACATGCAACAACTTTAACCATGAGGTAAATACAAAACAAAACTTTACATCCGGAGCGCCTTCACGGGACTCCACACTTGTAAACACTCGCTTCATCGGGCTCGCACAGCTCTCGGTCCCATCCAGACTCGTAAGCGCTACCAAGCCAACCAATCACAGAGCTTGCGCATCGCGTCCTTGCGACATGTAAATACAATTTTTGAGAGGTGCGCGTCAGTGACGTCGACGGCCACGGCGTAGGGCTATGCGTCAACGCGTAGGCTGAGCCGTAGCATACGCTTGTGCTTGACGCAGAAGTATAAATTAGCCTTAAGAGTCAGTTGTTAGGCCATGGTGCATTTGCTATTTACATGGTTGACACTAAGTTGAAAAACAGAATGCTTTACTAGCAATAAGACAGTTAAACAGACCATCTGGAGCAAGAATAACGAGCCTCCTTCATTCAGCCTCTTTACTTTCTCTTTACTTGCCTTTCACTCTTTACTCCTTTACTTTTGTGGAGTAAGGAAACGGTAGAAACTCACTTCACTGAAGACATCCATCAGCCTACATATTTAATTTCATTTGTTAAGTGCAAAGATTTATTTCCAGACTTTTTCTAAATTTAGTTCTAATTTTTGAGCAAATTGATAAATGAACAATAATAATGAAGTGTGGTAAAAAAAACAGAGTTATATCCAAACAAGGCTTATACTTCTGCCGTATATATTGTGATGCATACAGCAAGTCTCCCAAACCGGACAGGTGGACACCACCCAACAATGCGCCTTAACACGCTTCCTTTCTAGACCAGAACATCCATGGGTCAACAAAGTGGCACAAATGGACTTGCTATTTAAACAACGTGGCGTGTATCAAAACTTGATACTTAGAGTTGCACTAGTCTGGAAATAGCCACAAATCTTGCCAAACATGTCTTGCGCCTTATTGCGGCAGGCGCATGATAGGGCCCTAATTTATACTTCTGCATTAAGTGTGCTAGATTGCACACAAATATCCAGATGCGGAACATGACACACATTTCTCAAAAAATGAAACTACAAGTCACAATGATGAACAGCGCAAAATCTTTCATTGGTCAGCCTAGTAGTGGTGACAAGTGTGGGCAGTAGCGAGACTAGTGGGAGCGGAACAAGGCTGATGCTATGAGTGTTTAACAAGTGTAGACAGAGTGTGGCTGAGAAGATTCAGATGGATACTTTTGTTTTGTGTTTACTTAATGTTTAAAATTAGTAAACATTCACCAGTTCCTACTTCTCGCTTCCGTAAAGGAGTGTGACTTTGAACTACTTCTACAGCTGCATCACATGCATTTCAGGCATAAACCCAATATGTCTCAAAGGCAGGAATAAACAGCAGCAGACAGGAATAAACAGTAAAAAATAAAATAAAATAAAAAAAAACAAAAAAAAAAACAAAGCGAGGGTCAAAACTGGCAAGGCAAGGCAAGAAAAACTGGTCATAGTGTTCACAATGCAGCTAAACAAGACTCAGCACTGGTGTGTGTGCGCGGTTTATAAAGTCCATGTAATCAGTTCATGAGCGCCTCCCAGCCGTGAGTGTGTGAAATCAACGGAATACGGAACAGGTGCGTGTGAGCGGTGCATGACTGGATCTGTAGTCAATATCAGCAGCTGCTAGATCCCTGGTGATCATAATGTCTTTCTCAAATTTATAGCTGTGTGTATAGTACATATTCAGTGGAGTGATTTTGTGTTTTGGACTTGAAATCCTTGTTTTTACCTATGGAGGCTCAGAGAACACTCAAATGTCATCCAAAATATCTTAATTTGTGCTCTGAAGATGATCTCAGGTGTCAGGTTTTTGGAATGACATAAGGGTAAGTAATTAATAACAGAATTTAAAATAAGCCAATCCTTAACAAAGCTTAGTCACGTTGTCTCAATGTGATTTAGATTTCTCTGAAGATGTTACTGATATTGAACTATTGCCACCCTGTACACTTCACAGTACATTTCTGTGGTAATAAAATGTTTTAACATATGTTTGATTTTCTGTCTTTGCATGACAGTACAGTGCCTTCTAATAGTCAGTTTTTGCTACGCACCTTATAATTGCTAGTACTAAAAACTATAAACGTTGATAAATATTTTTTGCAAGCCAAGAACAATATTTTTCTTTGAATCAATCAATAGACAATCGTGTTGTCAGCTCTACGAACAAGCAGATAAGTTGATTATAAAATTATTCTGTTAGAGTTAGTTTTAAAAGCTAATCTGTATATTCATGATTACCTAAAAACTGTAATGATTAAATATTTATATTTAGCAGCTTATTTCTGATGATTGAGCACTCTACTGAACTTTATGTAATGAAGTAAGAAAAGTGATGAAAATGAGCAGACAGGATTTTGAGCAGAAGTACAGACGCATCCATCATGATTTCATGAGTGGGTGACTCCAGTCAGATTCTGCCTAAAGCTGAAGTCCAGCTAGAGTCGAATTAGGGATTTTCAGACTGTGCTTAAGAGATGTTTCAGACTTTGAGAAGTGGTTAGCACTGCTTTTAACCCCTGGTTTATAAAAACATGCTCTAGACCTTTAAATGCATTAACATGAAACTTATATCTCAAATGTGAATCGTGTGAAAGATACAGAGCTAGAATGAAGCAGATAAGAAACATACAACAAATATATGCTCAAGACTGTTAGGGGCTTAAACTTTTCATTTATTTATAGCTAGGATTGGTGCCTAAATGCTACTTTAAAAAGACCAACACAATTATATTGAGCAACATAAATAAATACCTTTACATTTACCAATCTGATAAAAGTTTATAGCATGTAAATACAAAAATATATATAAACTTAATTACAAAAAATTATAACACTTGTGTTTAAAAGACTGTCATGAAGCCTTTATCATCATGACATCATAAATGTGAATGAGATTTTATGTTTGCTTCTGACAACTGTTATTGTCATTTGCACATTTTAAATGTCATTTTTAATGTCATTTTAAATGCAAAGATAACTTTTTTGCAGTGACAACTTGACATTAACAAGGAGGCATAACTTGTCATAAATATATCATAAACATGAATGCCATTGCAATTGTGTCATAAATATTTTGTTCTGTTCACTTTTTTAGAGGAACAAACTGTATTTGTCATTAAAATATCTCATTAAAAGTATAATTATATTATATTATATTATATTATATTATATTATATTATATTATATTATATTATGCTAAGTAATATTAATGATGTTGTTAGGAAATTCATGACATAATCGCTTTATGACAATATGCATTGTGCCTTTAACAATTGTTAAATGTGCCTTTAACAAGCACAATACTCATATTTTTGTATTAACATATTTAAAATAGTCCCTCATTATGGCACTACAAATGTTCTGCAACTGGAAATCGGAGTCACTTGATAAAGTAGTTAAAATGGAAGTGAAGCAGTCAAGTTTACATTATTTTTTAAATTGATTTCCACTTTAATAAAAATACTTTTAAACAAACTCGATAAATGTAACCTTTTTGAATAAAATGGCATGTTTTACTATAGCTTTTAGCGCAAGGGAGCCGGCATCTTGGAATATCAATGTGTCTGACTTCACGGGATTGGTTCCGTTTCCTGAGCTGTACAGATACAGCGGAATTATTGGACTGCAATTGGACTGCATGTTTATGACAGATTTATGACATTTTACTGTATGTTGTCTTGGTAATGTCAAGTTGTCAAACAATTTCCTCTTTGCATTTAAAATACAGTAACTGAGCGTTGACGCTTGTTGTATAATGCTTACTGACAGTTACCAGAAAAAAAAAAAAAATATATATATAAATAAAAAATAAATCACCCAGCTAAAAATTCATAGGCCAACATGCCAAATGCAATAACTTAATACTAGAGAACAACTGTGATGGGTTACACTTTACTTTAAACCATTCAATATATTAAAACATTAACTGGGACTTTTATGACAATAAAGTAAGCTAGGTCAGTAAGATTTTAGCTCAGTAAAATAGTTGTAGGCTTTGGGTATGATTATGGATGTAGAGAAATATCATACTGGACAATAAAATAAGCTAGATCAGTAAGATTTTAGCTCAGTAAGATAGAGTTTTAGGCTTTGGGTAGACTCAAGGATGTGGAGAAAGATCATCCTTTAAAATTGCTAATAAAAAGCCTGTATTTGTAATAATAGCAGGCAAATTAAGTTTTTAATAGTGAAAATTGGTAATAAATGGTGCATATGTTATTGTAGCTGTTTTCTTTGCCTATGTCTTTAATGCAAATGAGCTGGTTTTCCTGACCCGCCCTTCCCATGTGCATGTCAGAGCCATCCATTTTTAAGTCGTGATGTATGGAATGCTGTTGCCAGTTCCAAGCAGCAACTCATTTCAATTGAGAAAATGTTTGGTTATGGCCTTTTTATTCATCTCACACTTTAAAGTAAATTCTATTTAAGATTATGGTGTACACAACAGTCTCTTGATATCACAAAAAAAAACAAAATTTTACCAATTTATAAAAAATGAATCACTTTCTGCCCATCGGAGGCATGGAGATATATATATATATATATATATATATATATATATATATATATATATATATATATATATATATATATATATATATATATATATATATATATATCGCTATCATGATTTTTGAAAGTATTACAGCACTTTGTAAACGTTTAGTATTACCATTTGATGAGTCTCCATACAGTTTGATAGAGCACTTAGACCTGGAAGCCGCTTCGTGTGCATCACGAAACAAGCGGAAATTGAGATTGCCTACTATTGCTCTGATGTAGCCTTCATGTAGATAAATAGGCACAGAGACAGACAAGAATGAAGCAGATCTCCCTTAGTAAGAACTTTTCTAAAGGTTATTTGATGTATATACTGTGGAGTTAATTCAAGCCTTTCTGCAATGATGAGTCACACACAATGTCGCAACAAAGTTCGTGCCACACACACATGTTTAGCTTTGCACTGTTTTTGCATGGCAAATGTGACAGGATACACATTAATATCAACTGCTTTATGGAGATATTCTATGTTAAAGTACAAAATAAACCTAATTTAAGTCCACGAAATGGGATTGAACCATCTCTTTTTATAATTGTACTGAAATTATGCGGCTGTGATAATGAATTACGTAGTGATTTTATTGTCTTTATTACAAAACATGCACTTTTTTTTTAAAACAGTTAACACAACTTGTAAAAACACTTTTAAGACACATTCTTAAGGTGCTGCTTATCACAGAGAGATTTTTTAATCCTATTTGCATTGAGCACGTCCTGTCATGTGGATATGATTATGGAGACATGTTAATACGTGGCTGTCAATCAATTCAGTGGGCGGGGAAACCACATTCCTAAATCACATTATGGTAGCCCTCAAAATAGGAGGGATTTGTATTCTATTTCAAGATCAGGAAATTTTCAAATGAAACTTATTGGGCTCTATTTTGACGATCCATCCACAAAGTCCAAAGTGCAGGGCGCAATTGCATTAAGGGCGTGTCAGAATCCACTTTTGCTATTTTAAGGACAGAAAAATCTGCTTTGCGTCAAGGCGCATAGTCTAACAGGGTTGAGCTTATTCTTATAATGAGTTATAAGTGTGTTTTGAGAATAAACCAAACAAATTCTCAACTCCCATTTCCTTTAGGAGTCAGCTCCATCGCACCATGGCGCATTTGCTATTAACATGTTGGACTTTGTAAGTGGAAAAACTGAACGCTTCACTAGCAAGAAAACAGTTAAACAGAGTGTCTGCAGTGTCGAGAATGAGAGATAAGCCTCCTCATTGTGTACATTCACTTTCACTCTCGTGGATAGGGAAACGTGTTGTACGCACAGATATCCATTAGCCTATAAATAATTAATTTAGTTTATTAAGCGCAAAGATTTGTTTCAAAACTATTTCTAAATTCAGTTCTAATTTTCAGCAAACGAATAAATGAACGATAATAACGAAGTGTGCTCAAAAAACTGAGTTATATCCAAATACACATGCTATGCCCTATATGGCCTAAAATCTGACAAGTGGGCAAATCTAAGCTTGTCTTTAATAAAATAAATATAAATATGCATATAATACATAATACTGCTAATAGTAATAACATTATACAAAAGCAAATTGTTATGAATAAACTTAAAAAAAACCCCGAGATGAAAAAGGCATGGAGGCGGTGGTTTGTATATTTATGTAGGCTTGAAAATAATAATTTTTGTAATATTTTAATCCTTTAATTCTATTTCATATATAAAGACATTTGTGCATTGCTGTACATCCTGCGTGTATTAAGGAGTGTGTAAGCGAGGCACACAACTAACGTGCTCTGCGCTGGACTAAAGACCTGCTTTGATCTGGTCTATTGAACATTGTATTTTAGTTCCTTAAAAATAGCAATGCACCTTAACACGCCTCCTTTTTTAGACCAGAATGCCTATGGGTGCACATATGAGCGCAAATGCATTTGCCATTTAAACAGCGTGCTGCAAAACGTCAGAACGACTCTTGCGCCAAACCGAAACCACCAAACAACAATTGCGTCGCGCCGGATTGCACCAGGTGTGTGATAGGGCCCATTGTGTTTTATATCACCCCAATATGACCTTGGACACAATATTTCTATACACAGTTATGTCCAGACAGCTTACAAAAGATGATTTCCATCATAAGTGATCTTTAAACTATGTGTTACCCAATAATGATTTTTAGTTGCAAATATATTTGTCATATTTGTGTAAAAAAAATTCAAACTCTTGCCCCACAGAAACATACAAATTTGCAATCGCTGAAAGCATTTCAAAGTCACTTGCTGTACATGATACAGTATTAAACCTCTACCATAGGTAATGTTGACAATAGGAAAATAGTGTTAACCTGGAATATGAAACAAGCTATAAATCATCCTACAATTCAAATTCACAGATCATCACATTGTTTTCAATGACATACAGCATCTATACAACACATAAAATCTGAGAAACTTATATTTGGTTTGCTTCATGACCCTATAGGAAAGACTCTTGATAAACAATTTCAAGTGTGACTTAAACAACAATTAGAGGGAAAAATAGGAAACACCTGAAACACCTCCGGACTGCCAGAGGACTGCGGAGCACTTCATTTAAAAAGCCCACATCCTTTAATTACACACACGGTGAAGCGACAGAGATGGAAAAGAGGGTGGATGAAGTCCCCATGGAAACACGTCTCCATCGACACCCCGAACGCAACAGGGCAAACTGTGAAGTGAGGGGGTGAGAAGGGAGCAATGGATATTAAAAAGCTGGAGAAAATTAGATGCAAGGAGCATGAGAGCAGATCAAAGCAACAGATCATGAAGACAAGCACCAATATTTTGACGTGAAAATATGCCAGAACTAAATAAATTGCATCTATTTCTGGCTCTAAATACCAGCGTTCAGTTAAATCAACACCACTTAGCTTGAACACTTCATGTGTGCTGGTATGACATTAAACACAGAAAACGATGCCTCTGGAATGGGAAATTTATTCAGAGGCACGGGGTATGAGAAGAAGTTTATTACGAAAAGATCTTCAAAATGTGATGCCCAATACTTTCTCAAACCCATAAAACAGAATTACCTGCTCATAATTAGGCATGGGCCTGTATAAGATTCTGACAGTATGATAACCTTGGATATTGAGGTTATTGAGATTACTACCCGGCTTTGCCTTCGATACTGTCTCTCATGATTTACTTATTTCCCGTCTCTCTGATAGGGTATTTCTGGTACTGCTCTCTCTTGGTTTTCTTCATATTTCTCAGATAGACAGTTCTTTATCTCTGTTAAGAATTTCCGGTCACCCACTGTCCCCCTGAAGCGAGGTGTTCCCCAGGGATCTTTTCTAGGTCCCTTAATATTCACAATATACCTAATCCCACTTGGTCTGATTTTACAAAGTCTAAACTATCACTCTTATGCAGACGATATTCAACTTTACTGTCTGTCCATCTACTTCATCAACTCAAATTGACAAAATCTTTGCTTTTGTTTCTGATAGATTATCCCTTTTTATTATCAGTGGTTTAAAAAAACTGAGTATTTGTTTTTCCGACTACAGATGTCAATGGTTAAATATTTTCAGCCTTCTTCAAAATTTCTTCTTTAGTGTTCAACAGAAGAAAAAAAATGGGGGGGGGCTTAAATGTGCCTTTAACAAGCACAATACTCATATTTTTGTATTAACATATTTAAAATAGTCCCTCATTATGGCACTACAAATGTTCTGCAACTGGAAATCGGAATCACTTGATAAAGTAGTTAAAATGGAAGTGAAGCAGTCAAGTTTACATTATTTTTTAAATTGATTTCCACTTTAATAAAAATACTTTTAAACAAACTCGATAAATGTAACCATTTTGAATAAAATGGCATGTTTTACTATAGCTTTTAGCGCAAGGGAGCCGGCATTTTGGAATATCAATATGTCTGACATCACAGGATTGGTTCCGTTTCCTGAGCTGCACAGATACAGTGGAATATGAAATATGTGTCTCCTTTATAAAAATATATTTATTCTATTTTTCTTTTAATCATCGATTTTTTGATATGCTTTGGTCCATTTACTGTACTATGCTGCCTGACTTTCCTGCCTGGCCTAAACAATGTCTGGTACTCAACGTAATGAGGGCAGGTACTTTCACTTTTCACTTCTACAGCCGCTCACCTCTGCTCGTAATCAAATCAAACTAAGATCGGTGCAGTTTTTCAGATGGCATACAACTTATTAAAGGAATATGTCTCAATTTAATCCACACAGACGTGACTTAGTAAAGGGTTTCTACAGGTTTTTAAGACCCTTTTAAGACCATTATGGATGAAATTTTAGACATTTGTAAACATCTCTTTGCAACTAACGACTTAATATTCATTGATTTATTCATTCATTTTCTTTTCGGCTAAGTCCCTTTATTAATCCAGGGCTGCCACAGTAGAATGACCCGCCTACTTATCTAGCACAGGTTTTTACGCAGCGGATGATGCCCTTCAAGCCGCAACCCATCTCTGTGAAACATCCTCTCACACTCATTCACACTCATACATACGGACAATTTAGCTAACCCAATTCACCTCTACCGCATGTCTGTGGGGGATGCCGGAACACCCGAAGGGAAACCTACACGAATGCAGAGAGAACATGCAAACTCCACACAGAAACCCCAACTAACTCAGCCAAGGCTTGAACCAGCAAACTTCTTTCTGTGAGGCGACAGCACTCCCTTCTGTGCCACTGCACCGTCCAAATATATATACATTTATAAATATCTGTATGAATTGTTGGTGATTGGATTGGTGTTGGGGCGATTGGGTGACTTTACTTTGACAACGTTTAAAATTAAGGCCTTAAAATTATTTAAGACCCAAAACACAATACTTCTGTAAATTTAAGAGTTTTTAAGGCTTAAAATTTGTTTTTGAAATTGAAGACTTTTTAAGACTACGCGGACACCCTGTAGTAAAGCGTGAATTCATGTTTTTTATCTGTTGCATCTGAATGTAAATCCCCATGTCAAGCAGCACTGAGACGTGAGAGAGTAAACCAAGGCAAATCAGACGAATGATTTTTAAAAAGAAAAGGAGAAAAGGTAAGGTTATAAATATTTTTGGATATATTAGACAACTTTGATGCTTGTATTTGCACCAGCTCTGCGATGCACTTCCACAACTTTTACTTTTTAAGCTTTGGGTTAAATTAGGCTTTGCAGTCTCCATGTTCAGTCCATTGCTTCCACTATATCTGTTCAGCTCAGGGAACGAAACCAACCCTGTTGTCAGACACAGTGATATTTCAAGATGGCAGCACTCCTGCGATAAAAAAATAAATAAATAAATAAATATGCTAAAACATGTGGTTATATAAAAGGAGTTTGTTAAAAATATTTTTCAGTGGAAAGCAATTTACAAAATAGTGTAACCTTGACTGACTACTTCACTTCCACATTAAAAATGCAGTTACATGCAAGAAATACACCATCCTGAGAGTCAAATTAATGACCTTTTCCACTACAAGTGTCAAAGTTTACGAGTTGTGCAGAAGGAACGTTTTGTACCACATACAATCTGTTGTTTAGCATTACCATAATTGATTTGTAGATAAACCTCATGAATAGGCAAATAAATCAACGTAATTCCTCTTCATTCTCTGTGCCTATTAAGTTGTGTAATAGAGTGTTTTTACCACACGTCATCAGTCGGACATGTTGAAGAACAGAACGTAAACAATGCCACTAAACAAAACAAAACTTGCATATTCTGCTGATTACCATTGATGAAAATTATCAATTATTGGCATCTTTTGCCCTGTACTAATTGGTACAAGAAAACAACCTTTGGTGTACTGAATACTGCCAAAAGGTTAAAGCAAATGAAGCAGGACAGAGCCTGTTTGTTAAAACATTGCACCTTTACCTGCTTACTACTTATTTCTCTATAGATTTATCAGCTCACACACATTTTTATGTGGTTTAGAGAGCATAAATAAGCAGAATAATGTATTCGGCAGTAGTCTAGCATGCGTTCCAATCATTCAAGTTATCTGCATTATGGCTGCATAAGTGAAAGCACACTAGCAAGCATTTAAAAAAAAAAAAAGATGTCTAATTGGCTAAAACAAGGCTAAATTTAGGCTGTCAGTAAAAATCTAATAGATGTCTAATGGCCTGTTTCCACTGAGTGGTACTGTATGGTACGGTTCGGTTTGGTACACTTTTAATGGCGATTTCCATTGTCAAAAGGTGTACCGTACCGAACTGTACCGTACCACTTTCTGAAAGGGTACCAAACACGAGAAAGTGTACCAGAAGGCAGAGCTAGACGCACAGCTGAACGCTACTGGTTTACAGAGAAACGTCATTCGATTCAACAAGCCAGAATAAAAACAAAAGTCATGTTTAAAATACATGCCATGTAAATGCCATGTTTAAAATACACAGCCAAGAGATTACAGCATAAATATATATATACATATAATAAGGAGCCATGGTTGACCGGGGATCAAACAAACCTTGTCGTCATCTTGATGAACAGCCACAATGCCAAAAAGAAGAGCAGATTCACCCTGTGCCCCTTCATTTTTTTCAGCCAGTCTGAAGCACGAGTGGTTTCGCTTTCTTGCTTGTGTTCACCGAGCATCTATATCTGAAATAACCAACTTCTTGAGCTCATGATAATAACGTGCGGTTGATTTTTGACGTGCTTTTGAAATCCGATCCTATCAGAAACTGACAAACACGAGAGTGACACGCAAAAAACAAAGGAGAAGCCGAAAAAAAAGGAGCACATTATTTTTTCAGCAAATGTGAATCAATTGCCATGTATGTATATACTGTATATGGTTATTTATTTATATATATATATATATATATATATATATATATATATATATATATATATATATATAAATATATATATATATATATATATATATATATATATATATATATATATATACACACATAAACAAAGTAAACACAGCAAATAGTAGCATAGTATTATAATATATATTATAATAATATTAATTAAATACAGAAAATAAATTAATAATTAAATTAATAAATCAGCTTTTTCTTTCTCTCTCGTAATCATTAAGGGAATAAGAATAAATATAAGGGGGCGTGTGTATCTATGCAGTGTGTACATACAGTATGTATGTGTATGCAGGGTTTAAATACAATATGGATGTGTGCATGTATGTTTTCTATATCACACACACACACACACAACAGTATATATATATATATATATATATATATATATATATATATATATATATATATATATATATATATATATATATAATGATTTTTTAATTAACATTATTTTGAAAAATTACAATAATATTTTAAATAATAAGTGGTATCGGTTTCGTAAAAATTAACAAAAAGTATCAGCATCATATCGAATTAAAAAATTGTGGTATCGCCCATCACTAGTTTACTTATTATTTAGGGGCAAGATTGATGCAGCTCCATACTCCACACAATAGACGCCAGTATCACACATAATACATAAATCATATTTGTTAGGCCCAAATCTTGTTTTGAGTGTACTCTGCTATTTTCCTTGACAACAGTAGCACAGTTTATTATGCTTTATAAAGCACAAACCGTATAATGACAAAAGTTTTCCTTTCCTTCTCTTGTAGTCATCAATCATTTGTCAGTCATTCACAATACATTAAAAATACTGTTAATAATGTATGTACACTCATATTCTATTGTTCAGCATGGTGACAAACTGTGCTGATACTAGCCGACGGCCATAACTCCAGTCTCTCAATTACAGGCCACCTGTGCCTCGAGCACCTGTGCTAAATCAATAATCTACTCGCAGGTTTACTTCAGCTGAAAAACATGTAAGCACAGCACTGACACGTTACCACAGGAATGAGCGCTGGATTTCACTCCGCTGCTGATATTGATGAGCATCTGATTTAATATTCATGAAAATGCACTGTTGAACGTCATGAAAGTAGATGAAGTCATTATGAGGATGATGATCTTTGACCTCCGCATAGACTGAAGACAAAGGAGATTATATTTCAGGTACTACATGAAGTGATTTATTTCTTTATTTTGTCATTAGGTTTGAATTAATTAGATGAAGATCTGATATAGATTTTAGTCCAGGGGTATTCAGATTCCAGTTCAAAAGGTCTAGAGTTTATATTCCCGTGAAGTGCTTTGAAGTGTGGATTTTTATTCAACGTTTGATACTCAACAGAAACATGAAGAGAGGGTGGGACATAAGCCCCCTACACACAGTGATACCGGTAATTATCTGGAAAATTTCTGGAACAACTTTACCGGCAAATTCAAAAAAGACGTTACAGATGGACAAGCGTGTGTGTCGGTGGATAGACAAGTATTGTGAACAACTTCGATGAAAACATATGGAGGAACACTTTCGCATGTCTAGATGTACAAGATAAGTGTGTGTGTTGGCGCTCACTGGCTCCTTCACAGGCACACGCGATGAGTCAAGCAACTGAAAGAAGCAGAGCTTGAAGGTAAACAAACAACGGCTTATCATTAGCATCTTATCGATAATTATTTACACAGTTGGCATCAAGAAGGAACATATAAATGTTATCTAATAACCAGAAGCTAAATTTGTCTGGAAAAATATTCAAAGGCTTTTATTTTCATAAACATTTAAATTTACATTTACATATAGTCATTTAGCAGACGCTTTTATCCAAAGCGACTAACAAATGAGGACAAGGAAGCAATTTACACAACTATAAGAGCAACAATGAATAAGTGCAGTAGGCCAATTTCAGGTGTGTAAAGTCTAAGAAGCAAAGCATTAGTAATGTAAGTTTTTTTATTATTTTTTTTTAGTACAGTTAGTGGTATAGCCAGAGAAGCAATTGCAGATTAGGAAGGAAAGTGGAGACGAAATAGTTGAGTTTTTAGTCATTTCTTAAAGACAGCAAGTGACTCTGCCGTTCTGATGCAGTTAGGGAGTTCATTCCACCAACTGGGCAGATTGAATACAAGTGTTCGGGAAATTGATTTGGGAAATTTATTCATTTTTCTTCTTAGGGACGGAACCACTAGGCGACGTTCATTCACTGAGCGCAAGTTTCTGGAGGGCACATAGAGCTGCAGAAGTGAGAGAAGATAAGGAGGAGCAAAGCCAGAGGTCGCTTTGTAAGCCAACATCAGAGCTTTGAATTTGATGCGAGCAGCAACTGGCAGCTGGTGCAAACGGGTGAGTAGCGGAGTGACGTTATCTTTTAGGTTCATTAAAGACCACTCGTGCTGCTGCATTCTGAAGCAGCTTAAGAGGTTTGATAGAGTTAGTTGGAAGCCCGGCTAGTAGAGAGTTGCAATCCAGTCTGGAGAGAACAAGAGCTTGAACAAGGAGTTGAGCTGCATGTTCAGATAGGAAGGGTCGGACCTTTCTGATGTTATAGAGTGCGAATCTGTAAGATCGAGCAGTTCTAGAAATGTGGTCAGAGAAGTTTAGTTCGTTGTCAATCGTTACTCCAGGGCTTTTTACCATTTTGGATGCAGTAATGGTTGCCCCGTCCATCTGAATTAAAAATTATGGTGTAGAGTCGGGTTGGCAAAAATTTCAAGCATTTCCGTTTTTGCGAGGTTCAGCTGAAGATGATAATCTTTCATCCAGTGTGAAATGTCTGACAGGCAGGCTGAGATGCGAGCCGGAACCGAGGGATCATCAGGGTGAAAAGAGAGGTATCATCAGCATAGCAGTGATAGAAAACTCCATGTTTCCGGATGACTGGTCCTAGAGATGTCCTGTAGATACAGAAGAGAAGTGGCCCAAGAACAGAGCCCTGAGGTACCCCAGTGTTTAGATGCTGTAGGTTGGACACCTCTCCCCTCCAAGACACCCTGAATGACCTGTCAGAGAGGTAAGATCTGAACCATTGAATAACAGTGCCTGCAACGCCCAATGACTCAAGCGTAGATAGCAGGATCTGGTGGTTTACAGTGTCAAAAGCAGCTGATATATCCAGCAAGATGAGGACTGATGATTTAGAGTCTGCTTTAGCCAGTCTGAGATGCTCCACGACCGAGAGCAGGGCAGTCTCAGTTCAGAGTGGCTTTTCTTAAAGCTAGATTGTTTGTTGTCCATGAGGTTGTTTTGAGTAAAAAAGTCCAGGACTTGATTGAACACTACTTTCTCCAGAATCTTGGCCATGAATGGAAGAAGGGATACCAGTCTGTAGTTTTCAAGTAGCATTTGATCCAGGTTGTCCTCGCCGTCAAGACCAAGTTGTGAACTACTTCAGAAGACCAGCGTGATCTGAAGAAGCATTAGGATGATAATGTGTAGAACGGTTTGTTTGATTCTAATTTAGATTCTAAACATGTAATGCAAACGTAAGCTTAGCAAACACTTTTGGAGAATTGGATGTTTCCCCGATCAAACAGCATGCCCGAGCATAAAGTTTCAAAGATGGCTGTCGAGTGAAATTACTTGCCTTAAAGGGACTTTGGTTTTATCAGACTATCATTATGTTTATATTTTTATATGATTGATAGAAATTTTAAAATTTAAAACACAAGAATGGTGTTGTTGTTTATGTTCATCCTTTGTTTTTAGTAGATGGGCCTTATTTTGGTGAAATAATCCACTAGGGCTGGGTGATAAAATCGATACTGGTGTTTATTGACCGAACATCATTGTCAATATTGATAAAAAAATGTTTGGTATGAACTTTCAGTATAAAACGCTTTAGTTTTATTAAATGTGGCTGCTAAGCACGGCTCAAAAGCAATGCCAATAAGCTTATGGGCAGGGGTGTCCAAACTCGGTCCTGGAGGGCTGATGTCCTAGAGCAGGGGTCACCAATCTCGGTCCTAGAGGGCCGGTGTCCCTGCAGGGTTTAGCTCCAACTTGCCTCAACACACCTGCCTGGATGTTTCAAGTATACCTAGTAAGAGCTTGATTCGCTTGTTCAGGTGTGTTTGATTAGGGTTAGAGCTAAAATCTGCAGCACACCGGCCCTCCAGGAACAAGTTTGGTGACCCCTGTCCTAGAGAGTTTAGCTCCAACCCTAATCAAACCCATCAGAACCAGATAATCAAGCTCTAACTAGATATACTAGCCCACAGGAGTCAAACTCACTTCCAAAAGGGCCGCAGCTCTGCACAGTTTAGTTCCAACCCTGATTAAACACACCTGATCAAACAAAGTCCTTCAGGCTTGTTTGAAACCTACAGGTAAGTGTGTTGGAGCAGGGTTGGAACTAAACTGTGCAGGGCTTCGGCCCTCCAGGAATTGAGTTTGACACCCCAGTACTAGCCCCTTACAGGGAGATGTGTTGAAGCAGGTTGGAGCTAAACTCAACAGGACACCTGCCCTCCAGGAGCGAGTTTGGACAGCCCTGTACTAGACACTTACAAGCAGGTGTGTTGAAGCAAGTTAGAGCTACACATAGCAGGACACCGGCCCTCACGGAGCGAGTTTGGACAGCCCTGTACTAGACACTTACAAGCATGTGTGTTGAAGCAAGTTAGAGCTACACATAGCAGGACACTGGCCCTCCAGGAGCGAGTTTGGACAGCCCTGTACTAGACACTTACATGCAGGTGTATTGAAGCAGGTTGGAGCTAAACTCAGCAGAACACCGGCCCTCCAGGACCTAGTTTGGACAGCCCTGGCTTTTTACTTTACCCATAAACCTTTATCGGAGCTGCAGCAATGAAAACAGTCACCTAGTTATGCCATAGAAACTGGTAAAGAAAAGACATGCTCGCGTTTGCCACTTCAGCTCAGAAAAAAACAACACATGCTAAAATGAGTGCCGTGTAGCAGCAGTAAGAAGATTGTAAATAAAAAGTCACGCGAGTAGCTTTTAGGTTTCTTTTCATGTGCATCCCACTAGTGGTGTGAACCTATACTGGTCTCCCGGTTCGGTTACGATTATCATGCCTTCGGTTCAATTCGATATCTCAGTGCATCACGGTGCATTGACGATGCTGTCTATATACAGTGTTATATTTTAGGGGGGAGGCTATAACAAGCTGTCTGTATAAACACACAGACACACAGCACCACACTGTCTCTCATTCAAACACATACACAAACATAGACAGCACCAAACAAATAAACAAACAAACAAACACACACACACACACACACTCTTAAGCCCTTGCAACAGGGAGAGCTTGCGCTGAGCGCTTAAGTATTTAAGAGAAATACTTCAGCCATGGTGTCATCCTTCCACCAGCGTGCAAAAGAAACTCCAATATTGATTCAGGACTTAAAAAAAAGTTTCAATTCAGCAAGTTTTTACCGCCCACTCTCGCTCTCTATTATTCTCGTGAACGCACAGTCACGTGTATGCACCAATGGCAGAGCTGCGTACAAACATTGCCCGACATTTTAATTGGACAAACTTTTTTTTTGTCTTATGCCTTACACAGAATATAAAAATACAGAAAAATACATTTAGATCATTTACTTTAATCAGTACTATTGGAATTTGAAGAGACTTTCAACCAGCACAACAAAAAATTAAGACAATCACCTACTGCACCTACTGCAGTATCTTTAACACTCATGTTTATTTGAATATAGAGAGATGACATATTTTGTTTAAATATTTTTTAGTAATGTTGGCAAATTAATTTATTGTTAAAAATATTCAATAATTATCGATATCGAATGATATAAAACATATCATGATTTTTTTTTTTGCAACATCACCCAACACTATCGTCCACACATAAAGAGGAATGCATACTGTACAATAACACTAAAACATTCAACAAATGTCCAAATAGTCTAAAGTTGAAACCCAGTGATTTTCTTGTCAAGCACATATTTTGTCAGCAATTAAATGCGAGACACCCACACTGCCAATGAAACTTTTGAGCCAGAATGTATGTTTTCATAGTATCCAATGCAAAACAGAGATCAAAGTGAGGTCCAAATCAAAGAAACATCTATACACATAAGATCCTCAGAGAGCACAATCCACCGGGATGGCAGTGCAAAAACAAAGGCATCAATTTGAGAACAAAAAAGGGCCACAGAAATAGAAGCGTTCATCTGTGTTGCCATCGCAACACTGAGTTTAGCAGTCAACAGCAAACCTGTGTGTGTCCTCTCTCCCCCAGACGCAATGCAGGGGTTAAAACTCCATTAGGAAGACACACAAATAATGACTGAGGGTGTTTTTGTCTGGAGTAAGCAAGATTGTGCGGTATGATTTAAGACCTGTCAAGCACGCCTGTGGTGTCCAATGAACAAGGCTTTCTTAAAATAATTAGAAAAAAAATATGAGTCACCGAAGTCTTTCACAAAGACCTGAACATAATTGAATGCAGCAACAGGAAGGCTGAAAACTACTGAGGGGACTGAAAGAAATCATGTTTTTATTTCAATTTAAAATCCATTTATTTTAGACTTCTGCCAGTATCAGATTTTCGTGTTGTGATTAATAAAGCTCTTATCAGTATTATCACATTAATACTGAAATCAAATCACTTTTATTGTCACATCTTTAGCAGCACGTGTGCTATGATGAGTGAAAGGCTTAGGTGCTGGCTTCAGACAGCGTGCCTGTCAATCAATATACGTGCCTGTCAATCAATATTGATGATGGGCAGGAAAAAAACACACTCCTACTGTACATTACATCATGCTGTGGTGGGCCTCAACAGCACTGGGATTTGGAATCTATTTGAATTTTAGGCAATAAAAAAAAGAGACCCAATATGACCGTAGACCAGAGGTCGCGTTAGACTTTCTCATTGGATGAGTTGTAAAAATTCCATCATAATCTGTTATTGATCGTTATTTAATTTGCAGACTTTCTAATTGCTTTTTTCATTCATATTTTAACAATGAACTTGCACAACGAGCATATAGGCTAAATTATTAGTTTATTTATTTGACAGATGAACAAAATCTGGGTGCTTGCCTGTGCGTAACCAAACGCATCAAGGGAGACTAATGCAGAGGCAGTTGTCATTAACATGCCACAGCCATGTCACCCTGCAGCCCAAGACCTGTTACTCTCTGAAGCTAAGCAGGGCTGAGCCTGGTCAGTACCTGGATGGGAGACCACTAGGGAATACTAGGTTGCTGTTGGAAGTGGTGTTAGTGCGGCTAGCAGGGGGCGCTCAACCAGTGGTCTGTGTGAGTCCTAATGCCCCAGTAAAAGTGAAGGGGACACTACACTGTCAGTGGGCGCCGGCTTTCGGATGAGACGTTAAACCGAGGTCCTGACTCTCTGTGGTCATTAAAAATCCCATGGCACTTCTTGTAAAAGAGTAGGGGTGTAACCCTGGTGTCCTGGCCAAAGTCCCTCTATCGGCCCTTACGATCATGGCCTCCCAATCATCCCCTTCCACTGAATTGGCTCTATCACTGTCTCTCCACTCCACCAATAGCTGGTGTGTGGTGAGCGCACTGGCGCCGTTGTCCTTTGGCTGCCGTCGTATCATCCAAGTGGATGCTGCACACTGGTGGTGGTGTGGAGAGACCCTCCCTCATGATTGTGAAGCGCTTTGGGTGTATGGCCATACACAATAAATGCGCTATATAAATACACATTACATTACATTAAATTCTGTGTCTTTGCCTCGGAAAGTCAACTTCTCGTGACCAAAAACAGATAGCACCACTTCAGTCAGCGTTTTGTAGTTAGGAAATATTTCTCCTAAGGTTTTGATCAGAACAAAGTTTGCTGGATTCTCTGATTGTGGTATTTCCCGATCCTGCAAGCACTCGTTTCACTGGGAAAAAATACTACGGCACGCACTCCTTCTGCACTAGGGGCGCATCTGTGCTGCACCCCTCTGCGTTCAGTAGTGCTCACAATGCATTCCAAAGCACTTGACCTCCTTGCTGCTGTTTGGTAACAGCTGTCGACGACAGAGGATTTTTGTCTGTTTGTTCTTCATCGTCCACTGCATCACTTTCTCTTTTTTTCACCTTCATTATTAATATCAAAACTATTTGGCCGTTTAAAAAAACTTCTCACACTCAGCTGCTGTGACATTTTTGCGACTATACGTAGCGGTGACAAAGAGTAGACAAAACAAGGACAATCGCCATCAGCTGGACAGGAGTGGGAATTACAATTAGCTACAAATTACAATAGATCACCCTCAGCATAATCAATCAAAATGACGGATCACCTTCAGATTTTTCCGTCACAGCTGAAAAAAATCTGTCAATGACGGAAAATATTCAGTTAACGCGACCTCTGCCTTGGACACACTATACCTACACACAATTGGGTCCAAAAGTAGACGTTGCATGATGCCCTTTACAGTTTTTTCTTCTTTTTTTTTTTTATTGGTTTGGTACTATTTTCATAAGTGCACATTTTCAAATCTATTAGTGCAAAATTTAAACTGATCACACTTGTAACATCAGTAGTCATTATATCAAATCTGATGTCTTGATTTTATTGTATTTGCCATATTTTCATTCCACTTCATCATAGTTTCAGAACACAAGATCAGTGTGATATATATTGTGAACATTTGCTTTATCACCAGACCAAAACAGTAAGATCTTTTTCCAATTTAGTACTTTTAACAATCAGTTTATTGACTAGCAAACAATGTAAGATACAGATTTCAAATTACGGGTCGTGGGTCCTTCATAATGTCTCTGGTGGCCCCCGAAATGTGTGGCCCCCTAGAAATGTCTTAACCCCTCTGAGAAGTATATTTTTTGGGCATTTGCCTATAAAAAAAGCTATGTATGCAAGAGATTTTATAAAAATGGCAATCAAAAAAAAGTAGCAAAAAAGTATTTATATATTTATTCATGAACATATTTGTAATTCCTAATGATTGAAAAAAAAAAATTTAAACAGCCATTTTTATATTTTAAAATATGTTGCATGTATGACATTTTATACGCAAGAAATCCAAATATGAACTTCTACGTCATATATGTAATTTGCATATACTTCCATTTATCTGACTTCTATATGGAAAAACATTTATTTATACATACACAATCAAAAAATTGTATTAACTTTATGTACCGTAATATAATTATAATTTTACTTTAAAAGGTATACATATCAAATTGTGATTTTGTGATGAAAATAATTAGTAATTGGTCTTTCTGAAAGCTTCTGCAGCAATTTGTAACTTACAAATGATCAGACTTAATGAGTAATTAATTTAAAATTAAGATCAGTTAAGTTAAATGACAGACAAATGTATTAAAGTGAATGATAAGAGATGCAAATCTAAAGTTTGATTGCGGATTGATTGCATTGCGGAAAGGCAGTTACTGTAATTGAAGCATTTATTTACATTAAACACTTTTTTTGTGTAGTTAAAATGATATTTTGTGATGATGAATATTGTACTAACACAACTAAAAATGTCAAAATCTGTTGTGTTATAAGAACTTTAAGTCTTTAAGTATTTAAGTCTTTAAGTATTTGGTGCTGTGATGGATAACCACTGCCAATACAACAATCTAATAATTCTTCCAAGGCACTCCAAAAAGTTTGAATAATAATAATAATTTATTCACTGCATTTTAAAGTGTCCACAATATCAATATTGTGCATTTACATTATCACAATATATTGAACGTCAGTAATCCTTTTCAAAATGTACAAGTGACGTTGTTCCTGTAACACATTCATCAACCTTTTCAATTGAATGAAAATCCAACATTTTCAAATGAAACAAGACTGTACAGACAGAATGTTCTGCAATCTTGAAAGTACATCCATCTAAAAACACACATCTAATGTAATAATAACACTGATTCTTCTAAATGCCAGATGTAAAGTTTCCAATAATGGCTAAGGCAGAGCTCTCTGCTCTTAAGTTTGGTCTCGAAACATTTCTGAGAATTAGCTGTTCATGATGTGTAAAAATATATTCATCTATGGTCTGCTTTACTAAATCCTGCTATAGATTATACAAATATATGATCATGCTTAGGTGGCAGTGGGTGGTGCTATCGCCTCATAGCAAGAAAGTCGCTGGTTAGAGCCTCGGCTGGGTCAGTTGCAATTTTTGTTTTAGTCAAAAGACATGCACTGCAGGTGGATTGAATAAACTAAATTGTCCATAGTGTATTTGTGTGGATGAGAGTTTAGTGATGGGTTGCAGCTGGAAAGGCATCCGCTGTGTAAACATAGGTTGGATAATTTGGTGTTTCATTCCCCTGTGGTGATCCCAGGTTAATGAAGGGACTAAGCAGAAAAGAAAATGAACGAATGAACGAATATGCTTATGAAATTTCATTGACAAATATTATGATGTAACAAAGTTGATTGCTTGACATTTTTACTGTTTTGTGCCACAGTACAGTTCTGGATACTGTATAAAAATGCTTCAATGATTAAATCTTAAAGACTTTATTTTTCATTACTGGATGAATCAGCATTTTTGAATGAACCTCTTGAATGCAAAAATGAAATTAATTTCAAAAGGACCCTGAACCAAAATGGCAGCTCTATTGACTCGTTCCTTCCAATAGACAACAACAGGGTGGGCGACATCTAATGTAAATATCTGTGGTAGTAAACAAACCATGAATACATCATTACATAAAGACAGAAATTACATTTGTAAATTATACCTTATGAAAACAGTATGTGACACTTTTAACGCCATGTTGCTAAACAACATATATGAAAATAAGGTGAAGACTTGTGGGACCATCTATATGCTTTGTTTTTAGACTTGAAAATATAATCTAAATCGAAGAAAATGAATGAATGAATCGAGAAAAAAAAAGCTAAATCAAGATTGTGTGTAGGGTCGAATCGAGATTTGGATCTATTTTTCAATAATTGTGCAACCCTATTTCAAAAAGAGTTTTCATAGCATTAAAATTTAAATATGAAAAATTCCTTCATGTTGTCTCAGCACAAATGAATTAACTTAACTTTTTAAACAAATTTAAGTATATTGAGCAAAAACAATTAAGTTGCCCCCCAAAAAACTTAAAAATTGTGTTGTTTCAGCTTATTTCAAATAAGTAGTTTCAACAAGCAGCATTTTTTTAAACAAATAAAGATATCCATTCTTTGATTATTCAAAAGAACTGCAATTCAAACTCAAAATTCAATCATAAAAATACAGACTACACTGCAAAAAAAAAGCTTTTTTTACTTAGATTTTTTGTCTTGTTTCTAGTCCAAATATCTAAAAGTTCTTAAATCAAGAAAATTTTTCTAGGCAAGCAAAACATATTGTCTTGTTTTAAGAAATAATTTGCCAAAATGAGTTTTTTCTTAAATCAAGCTTAATAATCTGCCAATGGGGTGAGCAAAATAGTCTTATTACAAATCGAAAAACAAGATTATTTTGCTCACCCCATTGGCAGATTATTTTGCTTGATATGAGGAAAAACTCACTTCATTTTAACGTATTTTTCTTAAAACAAGACAATCTGTTTTGCTTGTCTAGAAAATTCTTCATGATTTAAGAACTTTTAGATATTTGGACTAGAAACAAGACAAGAAAATCTAAGTAAGAAAAGCATTTTTTGCAGTGTAGGGTGGAATTAAACACAGTAATTGCATCAAATGCAAATAAAAACAGGCAGAAAGTGCAGTCTGTGCATATAATCAGTTATAGGCTGATATTTCATACAGAGCATGTTGTTCCATTTACAAATCAAAGGAATGTCCCATTTCAACATCGCACAAATATGCACACCCATATCTGCTGGCTTAAAAGCCTCGTCTCTGTCGTTCTCTCTGAGTGGGTGTACGGATCTCTCTTCTAATCCCACAGATGCGCTCACATTACCAGTGACGGGAACGACAGTGCTAATGTGGTGATCTGCTGTAACATGAAGTTCAACACATTTTTTTTGTGTGTATTCACACTTTTTTATCTCTTCTCTGCTATTATTGATATTTCTGAAATGACTGCATTATTACGTCCCTTAAGAAATAAGAGCTTTGGCACATATTTCTGGCACATGACATCAAGCTCAACAAAGCAGTCAGACACTGCAGGGATTTCTAATATCAACAGACATGACCACGGTTGACACAATGAGGATATTCACACAAAGCCGGATACTAACTGCTGTTCAATTCCCCGTGCGTTTGGCACACTGAGCCTGGCAGTGCACAAAGCTGTTAGCAGACAAAAGATGAATGCAGCGAACGAAATTAAAAGCCAGATTAAATGTCTACGAGTCAGACCCCAGCGACCCTGGTAGACCCCAGTGAGTAAATAAGCAAAAATGAAAAGGAAACAAGACTTTCTGTTGCCTTGGACATCTCGAAAAGACCATTATAGATCAAAAGAACAGGGAAAACAATTGGGTAAAGCTATTTTAAATGGAGTGCCCTTAAAGGTATGTGGAAAGTACGGCTATTATAATATGTGAATGATATGAAACCTTGACTCTAGGGGCTCTATTTTGACGATCCATGCACAAAGTGCAAAGCACAGAGCGCAAACGCATTAAGGGCGAGTCAGAACCCACTTTTGCTAATATAAGGATGGAAAAACCTGCTTTGCGCCGTGGCGCATGGACTAAAAGGGTTGAGCTTATTTTCTTAAAGAGTTATAGGTGTGTTTTGGGAATAAACCAATCAGAGTCTTATCTCCTATTCCCTTTAGGAGTCAGTTGCGTCGCGCCATATCGTATTTGCTATTTACATGACGTAAAGTAAGTGTAAGTGGAAAAACTGAGCATTTCACAAGCAAAAAAACTGTTAAACAAGGCATCTACAGCGTGAGGGATGAGGGATGAACTTCCTCATTATTTACTTTAACTTTCGCTCTCATGGACAGGGAAACCTTGTACACACAAACATCAATTAGCCTATACATAATTAATTTCGTTGATTAAGCGCAAATATTTGTTTTAAAAACTATTTCTAAATTCAGTTCAAATTTCCAGCAAACGAATAAATGAACAATAATAACGAAGTGTGGTCAAGAACCTGAGTTATATCCAAATACACATGTGCAACACACGTGCTGTGCCCCATATGGTCTAAAACCTGACAGGTGGGCAAATCTAAGCTTGTTTTTTTTTTATAAAACAAACATAAATATGCATATAATAAAAAAATACTGCTAATAGTAATAACATTATACAAAAGCAAATTGTTATGAATGAACTGAAAAAGCCTCCCGAGATGAAGGCATGAAAGTATGGTTTTTATATTTATGTAGGCAAGAAAATAATATGTTTTGTAATATTTTAATCCTTTATATTTATGTCCTATATATATCCTTATTATATATATATATATATATATATATATATATATATATATATATATATATATATATATATATATATATATATTTATGTCCTATTTATATCCTTATTATATATATATATATACATATATATACATATACATATATATATATATATATATATATATATATATATATATATATATATATATATATATATATATATGTATATATATGTGTATATATATTTATATATGTATATGTATATGTATATATATATATATATATATATATATATATATATATATATATGTGTATATATATGTATATATATATATATATATATATATATATATATATATATATATATATATATATATATCCTTAATATTTAAATTGTTTTTCATTTGTAAAGACATTTGCATATTGCTCTATATCTTGTGTGTATTAAGCAGTGTGTAAGCGAGGCGTACAACTAATGTCGAGTTCAGACTGCATGATTTTCAAAGTAGTCGCGTCACAGATGTTTTCACACTGCATGACTATCTGGGCTAGCGTTTCGTCGCTGCTTTGTTTGTACTGCAAGATGGATCGGCGACAGGCACTTTCACATTGCAGGACATGAGAAAGAAGCCTTTAATGGGGTTAAAATGTACATATTTGCTCACCTGGGTTTAAAGGGAATTAGCCATTTCTCCCCAACTTAAGTTGATAATAAACTAATTTCCTCTGTATGAAACGTCAAACAGACATGGGTGCTTCTGAGTCCTGTCAAACCTCCACTAGTTTTTCCTCCATTTTGCGGGTCCAAATAAACCGAAAATGAGCGCTTTTCACTTCTCCCCCAGCCTCCCGCTGGCCTGCAGCTGGTATATACACACACACACACACACACACACAAGTGAATGCTGCTCTCTCATTGGCTGTAGGTGATCGCCGATGTTATTTTCAGTCAAAACTCATTTCGCACAGCATGATTTGAATCGCCGACAGCTCCAGATATTTAGCCGGCGCCCACTGACAGTGTAGTGTCCCCTTCACTTAGTCGCATGGGCGACTCATCTGCGATTCTCTCAGATCGCATCTTTAATTTTTCAAACTATGTGATTGTCACTCACATGCACGAGCACTGATTTGCCTGTGATTTCAGGCATTTGTCGGCGATTTCTCAAAACCTGTCGGTGAGCCAAAATCGGGGCTAAAATCATGCAGTCTGCACCAGCAATGCGCCTCAACACGCCTCCTTTTTTAGATCAGAATGTCTTTGGGCACACAAATGAGCGCAAATGCATTTGCTATTTTAACAGCGTGCTGCAAAACGTCAAAACGACGCAAGCGCCAAGCTGAAACTAGCAAACAACAATTGCGCCGCACCTTGCGCCACATTGTGCTGGGTGTATGATATGGCCCTTGGGGTCAAAACGAACGGTCAGCTTTCATTAAAATGTATTTCTGTGCAAACAAAGTTAAAGGGGGCAGCATGGTGACTAGTGGTTAGCCCTGTGGCCTCATAGCAAGAAGGTCGCTGGTTCGAGCCCTAGCTGGGCCAGTTGACATATCTGTGTGGAATTTGCATGGAGTTTCCTCCTGGTGCTCTGGTTTGCCCCACAGTCCAGAGACATGTGTTGAAGGTGCTAGGTGTGCTATAGGAATGAGTGTGTTTGGGTGTTTCCAAATACTAGGTTGCAGCTGGAAGGGCATCCGCTGCGGAAGACATAAGCTGGAATAGTTGGTGGTTCATTCCGCTGTGGCGACATCTGAAATGGAGACCTGAGGCTGATTTATACTTCTGCATCAAGCGTACTTGTGGGCTCCAGCACAGCCTACGTGTGGACGCACAGCCCTCGCCATGGCCCTCGCCATGGCATGACGCGCTCCTTTCAAACAATGTAACTACACGTCGCAACAACACATAGCTCTGGCTTGGATTGGTTGGCTTGGTAATACTGACGAGTGTGAGCGGAAATGAGAGCCAGGTGAGCCAGATGCAGCGAGTAAGTAAAGTAAGTAAAGGTTTATTTATATAGCACTTTTCCCAGACATTGAGTCACAAAGTGCTTTACAATAAGATAAAACAACTAAGAACACATGACAATAAAATAAGACATGTTAAAACATATTAAAACTAATTCCAAATACAGAAACACGAATACTGTTAATTAAAAGCTAGACCAAAAAGGTGCATCTTCAAATGCTTTCTAAAAAGTTAAACTAATCCCAGAGTTCTCAGTGCTATCGGGAGAGAGTTCCTGAGCCGTGGGGCCACCACACAGAAAGCACGGTCACCTTTAGGCCGTACTCACACTAGGTACAGTTGCCTCGAACCGGGCCAAAGCACGCTTGTCCCCCCTCCCGTCTCCCCCGATGCCTCTCACTCACCTCGGCACGCTTACGTCATCGGTGCTGTGCTGTTCAGTGGAAAGCGCTCTCACTCAGCAGCACAGTGGAGATTTATCTAGTTATATTGTGTCAGTTGTTTGATATGCAGTGACATGCAGTCAAATATTTCACCAAACAGTCCTTAGGGATGCGGTGACACGCAGTCAGATATTTTGCCGAACAGATCCGCCACTTTTGGCGCTCATAATCATAAAGCTCTCGTGCTGCAGGAATGAGGAGGTCTGCTGAAGGTGCGCAGCTGTCGTGCAGTGAAGGGTTTGCGCCTTTAAAAATCTATGGCAGTTTGCGTTTATTGAACAGTAAGATTGATTAATAAATCCATATGAAACAGTCCCTTAAAAGTCACGTCTCGCTTTAAGTTTTGGGCTTTGGTTTTGCCAAGACCAAGTGAACCGCGCTCAGGCCCACCTCTTCCAACTGGGCCAGGGCCGGCCAAGTGAACTGTGCTTGAGCCTGATGCAGCGCACTCACACTTCTCAAACGATCCGAGAAACGGGCCAGGGCACGGTACTGATGGCATAGTGTGAGTAGGCCCTTAGTCTTAAGACGAATTCTGAAATACATGCACATAAACTATAAAAATGAAACAAAATCAGGAACATGCAAATGTTTTATACATTCTAATTGCTACATTACTTAACATTTTTAAGTGTCATTTGCAACATTTTTTTTTAAATTTACAAACAAATAGAACATATTAGTTTTAAACACACACACAGACAAACACACACAAAAAGGAAGAGGATGTTATGGGAACTTAAAAAGAAGATTGAGGAATATAGAAAAGCAGTTTACTTTTCTGATCTAAGACCCCCTCTGGCTATGATGAGGATGAAGACTTCAGAAATGTAAGCCCCCTTCGATGCAAACCTTTAAAGCACATAGCAACACTTTATATTGAATTCTGAATTGAATGGGTACCCAGAGCAGCGAGGTCTGGACAGGAGGTTATGTAGACCCTGTTGGTATTTGTCACAAATCCCACAACAGCATTCTGCATTAACAGAGGCTTGAGAAGTCAGAGAAAAATAGTTTTCGGGGGCCTGACCTGCATTTGGCTTACAGAAAGAGAAATGCACGGAATAACAAGAATACCGTGGTGCCCAAGAGCATAGTATTTCTTCTGTGAATCGCAGCGTTGAGTCGGTTTGGGCATGTAGCCCAAGCCCTGCTATTGTATTACCGCTGACCTTCATAGAGAAATGAATATCCAGGTGTACAAAAACATCACATCTGCTCAGATTCATACAGCATCAGAGTCTCTGCTGTTTCCAATACCTCCATAATGGACTGGCAGTGAGTAGTTTGACAGAGCTGAATAATTTAACGCTCTCTACAGTTACTCGGTCCCTACAGTATGCGGCAGGTTTCTGCGGTATGGATAAAGCAATCATGCTGAAATTCCAAATTGCTGACTAACTGCTCAATTGATTGATAATTCCACCAGGCATCAGTCCTCAATTATCTGCAACTCAGCTATATGTTAATAAGCCGACGCTCATAAACCTGTATACCAAGGATTTGTTGGCACAGGCACAGCAATTGATCAATTGAGTGTAAATAGCTGGATGCCTATTGATCTTGATCAGTTACGCTATAACTGAGGGATTGTTAAAGAAAGAGTGACTTTACATCTGCAATTCTTTTTTAGTTTAGTTTGATTTCTTTTAATATTCTTTATTATTCTCTTTTTAATTGTCAGTTTCATTAGGCTACTTTTTTTTTTAAAGATTTTATATTACTCTTTATTTTACTTATGGTCAGACAAAAGCTGATGTTAATGATTGAAGTAGAGAAGTAGTATCATCATCAACTGCCAAAGTTCAGTTCCAATATTCAAGACCTCAAGAAGAGAGGATGCGTAAAGTGTTCTGAAGTGTTCTTGATATCTAGAATGCATCGATACAGACTTAGATCTCTATTTTGAAGATCTAGGCACAAAGTCTAAATCCACTTTTGCTATTTTAAGGATGAAAAAATATGGCTTGTGTCATGGTCTCACAGGGTTGTGCTTATTCTCTAAATGAGTTATGGGTTAAGTTTTGAGCATAACGTGCATTAAACCAATCAGAGTCTCATCTCCCATCCCCTTTAGGAGACAGTTGCTTTACGCCATGGCAGACATTGTAAGTAGAAAAAAAATTACGATTCACTGCTGAGAAAATACTTAAACAGACCATCTGTGTGAGGGTAAAGAATGAGCCTCCTCCATTCAACCTCTTTACTTTCTCTTTCTTTTTACTTTTTACTCCTTTACTTTCGTGGAAAAGAAAATGGTGTTGTACGCACTCGATTCAAGAAATCCATCAGCCGACATATTTAATTTTGTTTGATAAGCGCAAAGATTTGTTTCAAAACTATTTCTAAATTCAGTTCTAATTTCTAGCAAACAAATAAATAAACAATAATAATGAAGTGTGCTCAAAAGAACGCAGTTATATCCAAACACTTGTCCTATTGTTATGCCCCATATGCTGATCCATATGTCTCCAAAACCCAACAGATAGACAAATCTAAACTTGTTTTTATTAAAACAAATATACATATGCATACAATAAATAACAACAACAATAAAAAAAGCAAATTGTCATAAATAAACTGAAAAAAGACCACGAGAAGAAGGCATAGAGGCACTGTTTTTTTATTTTTATGTAGAAAAGAATATATATATATATATTTTTTTTTTATATTTTAATCCTTTTATTCTTTTTCATTTGTTAAGATATTTGTGTGTAGCTGTACATCCTTTGTGTATTAAGCAAAGGTGCACAGCTAATGTGTTCTGCGCTGGACTTTAGACCAGCTCCATTGCACATTGTAGTTCCTTAAAACACCTCCTTTCTAGACCAGAACACCCATGACTCCAGAAAGCAGCACAAATGAATTTGCTATTTACAGAACGCGAGTTGTGTTGGTCTGAAAATAGCAACAAATCACGCCAAACACGCCTTGTCCCTTATATCAGGGGTTTTCAAACTGTGGGTCGCACAGTGAACGAAGGTGGGTCGCGCAACGTCACATAGCTGCAGCTATATTTACATTGCGGGGAATCAAAAGCAGTATGATTGACGGCAATAATTTAAAAACCTCTTCCCCTAAAAATATCTAAAGTGTATTTCCTATAAAAAGACAAAGCTGGTTATGTTTCACAGCTGTCTTTTTCTTTTTTTTCACTCGACATTACGAGCATTGCTCCGTTTGAGCTCTCGCAATCTGCATTTAGCCGGTAGAGCTCGCGCAGAGCGGAGCTCTCGGTAAGGGTAAAAGTGCTTATTAAAAGTGCTTATTGTTTTCGTTTTTTTTTTTTTTTTTTTGCTCTGTCCTGCGTGTTTTATTTTAAACACTACTAATTTTCTCTTAAATGAGCACAAACAGTTACTAAAGTAGTCGAATGCTTCATTATAGATCTGTGCATTCTTACATTAACACTTCTGTTATCAAACAAAACACAATGATTCATTTGCTGCTCTTCACTAAATAGCTATAGTAACTTTAATCAATATGCAAATACAATTAAAAGTGAAATAGATTTTATAGCTTTATTTAATTTCTGTATAGGCCATTGATTTTAATTGGCTAAACCTTTTATTTTATTGTCAATATTTTCTAATGTTTGCTATGTATTCTATCATTGGAAGCTATTTGTTGTCCCATATTTTGTACATACCAACGTTGACAGATTGCTAATCAATAAATAGCTATAGTGCTATCTGTTAGTTTTAACATCAGCTAATGTTATGGAAGGGCATAGATGTTATGTAAAATAGTAATAGTAATGTAACTACCCCCATCATTCCTTCCTCAAGCAAATGTGTAAATATTAGATCTATTCAGCAATAATGTTAATTGCATTGGCATATTTATCTGACGTTTTCCCAGCTTGTAGTATTCGATCAAAAAGCTATTTAGTTTCTTATCACTATACACTAGCAGAGGAATTTACTGCAATGTGATGGGGCTTGATCATAATCCAGGGGCTTGATCAAAGGTTGATCATATTCTCTTCTAAAAAAAGAACAGTATCTTTTTCAACAAAAAAATGATCACAGTTCCAGCCAGCATCCCACAAAAAGCACTTCAAGCCTGATTTTGTGCATATCAAATCGCAAAATCCAAAAAGCCGCACACCATATATTTTTGACTGCTTTGAATGGATAATTTTTTTTACCCATTTTTCCATATTAAAATATTATGGTGGGTCTTGAGATTAAATTACTTGCCTAGGTGGGTCCTGGAATAAAAAAAGTTTGGGAATCCCTGCCTTATATGATAGGGCCCTTGAGTGCAAAACTCGCTCGAGAAGTCCCATAAGTCGTTGCGGCTGAACAAAGGTGGAAAACGCATTATTTAAATAGATTTATTATTAAAGTTTAGAGAAATAACTTACAGTATTTATCTCAGGAGTTTCCCTAAATGAGACGGTGAAAGTAAACATTACCATGAAAACCTTAATAAAAGGTAAAAACACCATAAGGTTGTTTATTTGCAGAAATCTGTATTAAAATCTATTTATTTGTATTGTGCAATGAATATTTGTAAGGTTTTTGTGCATGCTATCTATATTGAAAAGGGGTGAAAGATCCTTGTATAAATGCTGTAATGTTTAAATAATTTTCCCTTAAAAATGCGTGCGAGTCATGTGACCATTTGGAAGAATGCAGCATCTCATTCCTCAGAGGCCGCGTTCTGTGTTATCGCTGTGTTATTGCTGTCTCCCGAGTACATTCTTTTGAGGTTACCTGGCAAGAACGGTCTTCACGAGAACACAAGTGCGTTCTCTGCATGCTTGCAATTAAGAAAAGCCACTCGCTTGTTATAAGAAGAGAGACTCCTTACATGCTTGGTAAAACCATTAAGATGGTATTTGTTACATTGATAACAAAACATGCATAGTTAATTCAAAAATGAAATTCACCTTTAAATCCTATTTCATCAAAAATTTCTCTCCATTTCGACTCCTTGTCAATATTTTTGTAGTAGCAGCTTTACATTCATTTTGCTTCAATGCATATTTGTTAGTAGCATGCGCTCACCAACAATATCAATCATCCATCCATCACACAAGCCTAAAGCACTCAATTAGTTTGATCAGGTGTTTTTAATTAGAATTGGAACTAAACTGTGCAGAACTGAGGCCCTTCAGGAACTAAGTTTGACACCTGTGCTTTAATGGTAAGGTATTAAAATTGGCATGAAATGGAAGTTTGTCTGTTTTTCCAATATCATATTATACTGTACTTTCAGTGGAAACTGTCCTGAAAATAGAATGTATGTATATGTAGGGCGGTGCTTGATTTTGTACTTTAAGAACTGATTGGTTCATTGGAAGATGGTGTTGCTAACAAAACAAAAGAAGATTAACAAATGGATGAAGGCGAGTATGTAAATAGGCATGAGTAAAAATCGTTCCAATGTGTGTTGGCTTTAACTATTGATCTACTCTAAAAAATTATGGTAAGTCTGTGAAAAAACCCTTTGCCCATTTTTTCCTGTATGTGTTTGTAGTTTTCTTCAGGAGGTTTGGGCAGAAGGTTCTTACAGTTCCTCTGATAAAAAAGCAGATCCTTTCGATTTGATTCTTTATTAAAAGCAAATGAGCAAACCTCAACCTGCTAATTGTCTTTGAATTCCTGCTCTTGGGAACAGTAATCATTATCAATCAATATTATTGTGACTGAAACAAACATGTGTAAAGACTAGACCTATTGAAAATAATTAAACTATTATTAGGTTCAGCACAGCCATTTTAAACCTGCATGTGTAAGGTATTCAGTGTTATCTGCTTCCAATTATACTTTAAAGTATTGACGTCATTTTAGTAATTGCTATTATAAATAGTTTTTATAATCCTATTTAAATTAATAAAGTTATAGATGAAAAATGGAAATTCTGTCATCGTTTACTCACCATTTTCTTGTTCCAAACTTGTTTGACTTTGCTTCGTCTGTTGAACACAAAAGAAGATATTTTTTAGAAAGCTGGAAAGATGTAATCATTGACTTCCATGGTATTTGTCTTTTCTTCTATGGATTTTAATGTTTTTCAGCATTCTTCAAAATATCTTCTTTTATGTTTAATAGAAGAAAAAAAAACCTTAACAGGTTTATAACCACTTAGGGTTCAGCAAATAGTGAGCAAATTAAAGAGCCCCTATTATGGGTTTTTGAAAATGACCTTCCATGCAGTGTGGTGAAGTGTCCAGCTAAGGTTTAAATCTGAAAGTGTGCGGTGTTTAAAACTACTGATTCATCTATAAAAGAGTCGACTCATAGAGGTTCGAATGAATTGCCATTGTAACAAATCTTTAGTCATGTCGGCATGACATCGATATGGAACTCAAGTCCCGCCAATTTGTTATGTGCGCCAACCAGGGAAAATTTAAACTTCCAGGCCCAACCACAAACACTGTAGCAGATTTCGGTTGAATCAAGTTGCATAGACACTGTGCTCTGAAGTGTGAGGTAAAGTTTGTGTTATTTTCCCTACCCAAACATGTGATGAGGCTGTGAAGAGTTAAGTTTATTTTTGCAAAAATACCTCAGCATTATAGTTCTAACCTTATGCTGGGTTCTTGTAATTTTTCTGACGAGTGCTTCAGCAATCTACACTCTTAAAATGGGGCATTCATCGGCCATTTGTTAAAGGAATGATCAGAAAAGACTATTGATATATGGGACTTTGTCAGAGCTTGACAGGAACTTCACAGTAAACAGTTCATGGTTCAGTTTCTTCCTCCAATTCGCAAATGTGATTAAAAGAGTTGCCTCCTTGTTTTCTTTAGCTTTTGTGTTTTGTTACTTGTAACCGGTTGTACCGTATCTGGTTAACACTTCTCATTTTGCGTCTAAAGCCACGTTGAAAACGATATGTGTACCGTTTTGTTTACAGATTTAAATGTGTTTGTGAGCTCGCGATCTACTGCTGTTTGTTGTTGCTATGGCCACAGTCAGCTGTTCCTGCGGAGGTCAAGTTTCAAAATAATTTAGCTTTTGCCACTGCGTGGATTAATACTGAATGTGTGTCACTGTTTTCACTCATAGTTAAGAATAGATAAATATGTGGTGTTAAACTGCATTGCTTTAATGCACACCAGCATTGGACTCACACATACACTCTGCACTCTGACTACTTCAAAATTGTTGATATATAATTGTTGCCATATTGTGCATTTCTTTCTGTCTCGCACTGAATGCTGTCGACCAACCACAACTGACTGGGTCATCAGACCAATCAGTGCAGATTAGCATCCTGCTAAGGATGGGTTTAGGAACAAATGAATTACTGAACTAATCATATGGGAGTTGTTGGGGTTAATTATGTAAAAATAAATGCATATTATAAGACAATGAAAGTGGTTTTTGACCTTGCATGGCCATCAGCCTGTTGTTGGAGACCCCAAAACCAAAATATGATCCTTTTTAATGCATATTAGAGGCTCTTTAACATTTTTTGGGTGAACTATACCTTTAACAATCTCAAACACAACAGTTGTATGTTTTACTGCACATAAACATCAGACATACACTATTCAAGAAACAGCAAAAGTACTACATATGTCTAGTACAACACGGATAATAGCTTACATCCATGCTGAAAAAAAACAATGTAGGCTATTTCTTTTCTGAAACTGGATTTCACACCATGGCAGCACAGAAACAGCAGTACTTGCTTGAACCACATGCAGCACATTTATTTTTCAGCTGAGCAAAACAAACCTTAGAGCAAATGCATGTATTTACTTGCATTTCTCGATCAGGCAACCAGTAAGAACCATTTGAGTTCTCCCACAGATGTCTCTGTGATTTAAACAAGTTTAAAGAGATAAAGCAGTGCTGACATTACTTAACAGCCTTGACATGAACAAGTGGAAAAATCACTACAGCACAATGAACGAATCGAATTAGAATAGCTTTTGTGATCACAGAAATTAAATAATTATGACAGAAATGTCAGATATTCATTTTTTAATTAATTCAAGGCATGAATTAAAGGTACAATAACATATAACAGCAGTATTTTAGTTATTAAGCCTTTTAAGGTAAGTTACATAAAAGCTGATTCAATGTTCTTCCGTGGACTGTCCTTCAACTGACATTTATATTAAAGTGAACTGAATCAGCTCTTATTAAAAAACAAAAGCACACCAACATTGCCAACATTCCAACATTCTACCACTACTCTGCTGCCTGTATGATATGTTGAATATGTTCAACCATTTGAAATATTATGTTTTATTTTATTTTTTTTCATACAGCTGCTTTGACACAATCTTGTAAAAGTGCTACAGAAATAAAGATGACCTGACTTGAATGGTACCGTTGTAGTCTTTATTAAAAGTGCAGCTCACTTCCAAAATGAAATTCCGTTATTGTTTACTCACCCTCTATTTGTTCTAAAGCTTCGAGTTTCTTACTTCTATTGAACAAAAAATAAAAAAATGCTAATATCTGACCAGTTGATGATCACTGTAGACTTCCATAGTAGAGGAAAAAATACTATGGAAGTCAATAGTGACCAGTCATTCTGAAAGTGAACTATTCAGTTTCCTTTTCTGGTTTTACTTTAATGTTCGTTAAAGTGTCGCCAACTATTTTCAATGAAAAGGCGCTAAGCTCTGCCTGAAAAGTCACTAAATGTTGCTAGATTATGTCATACATTAATTTGCATATTACTGACTTCATCAAGTCCAACCGTTTCTGTTTGTTTAACAGCCCATGGATAATAAAGGGATATTTATATTTTTTTTCCACTGCGCTTTATGTGTGCATGTAATATGAACTAAGGCCAAATTTACACTGCACTGTTCAAGTGACTCAATTCCGATTTTTTTTCTCCCATGTGGCACAGATTGGAAATGACCCATATACGTGTATGCAGGAACAAATCACATGGATTCCGATTTACTCAAATCATATGTGGAAATGTATCCGATATGAATCAGATCTCTGTTCTCGTGTCTCCAGTGTAAGCAGGTTGATCGGATTTTCACCTGTCAATGTGAGTCGCCAGTCATTAGAAACCGTAGCGAATGACGTCAAGTCTGACACTTTCTTTTCAGAACAGACTTCAGTAGAGTCCCAAACCTTAAATATCATACACAAGGACTTAAACAGCTTTTATATTGTCATATAGCACAAGTATTTAAGCATGTTAACGAGAGCAAGAGAGCGCAATGTCCGCCACGTAACCAATATAAAAAGATATAAAACTAGTACATACATCACATGCAAATCACGCCATGGACATTACATTAAGATGCCTAAAGGTTTTTAAAACAGCGAACAGATTAAATACAGGAATAGACAAAAAAGCACTCTTTAATTATGAGCTGTTTGTCCGCGGCCGCTCTTTTTTTTTTCCCTGGTCATTGCGCCTTTGCTGTGTAAATGCAGACAATCAGATAAGAGTCACTTTTAAAAGAGGATGTAAGCAGGTCATCAAAAAAAATAACCAGATACAGTCACAAAATCGGAATTGACCATCAAGATCTGCAGTGTAAATGCAGCCTTAATGTATTGCTGTTTGAATGCAGTGTATCCGTACAGATGTGTAGTGAATTTGTATCTCTAAGAAGTAATCTCAAACAAGTTCTCAAACGGTCACTAAAATATCTGTGATTGTGAACAAGAAAAGAATAAACAGTCAAATTTAATTGTTTAATTTAAAACAAAGGAGAAGCAGGTCGGTTTGACTGTACAAGGAAAATACCTCACACTCGTGGTGCTTAATCATTTGACATCGGTTCGCAGAGGGGGGGGGGGGGGGGGGATGGGTAGGTGATCTGCTCTCAGGCTGCAGGTGGGAGAGACTGCTGCACTAGGACTGGGCCACTGGGAAAGTGCTCTAAAGCCTGGTTTATACTTCTGCGTCAAGTGACCGGCGTAACCCACGGCGCATGCAACGCGTGTAACTGTCTCTGTTAGTCTGTATTAACACTTCCGAAACGCTGGTTGGCAGTGAGGTGTAAATGTTCCTCTGTGTCGAGTTTCTTCGCTGCTGTTTTGTTTTCCTGAACGCTTCCGGGATGTACAAGTGGCTCAAACTCGCTCATTTTGAGGCAGGAACCGGCGGACGTGCAACAGATTTAACTATGAGGTAAACACAAAACAAAACTTTCCATCCCGAGCTCCTTCACGGGACTCCACACTTGTAAACAATTGCTCCATCAGGCTCGCACCATTCACGCGGCTCTCGGTCCCGCCCAGACTCGTCAGCGCTACCAAGCCGACCAATCACAGAGCTTGCGCTACGCGTTGTTGCGATGTGTAGTTACATTTTTTGAGAGGTGCACGTCAGCGACGCCGACGGCCACGGCGAAGGGCTATGCGTCAGCGCCATAGCATATGCCGGCATTTGACGCAGAAGTATAAATCAGCCTTATGGCAGAGGTGGGGCCGATGGCACCACCCGCAGCTCATGAAGAAATGTAGGAATAGTACAGTTTGGACACATCTATAAAAGTATTTAGTAACACCCAAAAAAATGGCTTGATTTGTCGCTAATCGCTTAAAAAAAAATTTACGCTACCGGGGGGGGGGGGGTCTAAAAAGTCACTAAATATAGCGATAAAGTCACTAAGTTGGCAACACTGGTTAGTTAAAGTCTGTTTTGTTGTATTTATTATTTTATTGTTTTTTTTTGTTCTTTCCATTCCTAATTTTACAAATATCCTTGTAGTCTTTAATCATTTTAATTTATGTAAAACGTAATTATACTATATACTGTACAGTATCTGTAAAACTGACTGCATAACTGCCACAATCACCAGTGATCTAGTATTAGCAGACTGCTGAAGTACTACAAATCTTTCACCCATCATGCACCTCACACACTCACCAGTTCCAGTTCTCTCCCTGATTTCACACACACATAGTTAGAAACGAATCACAGACTGATTACATGGACTATATAGTCACCTCACACACATATTGTTGAGTCTTGTTATATGTTTGTCTGTAACATTACAAAGCATACTTTACCCTAGCCTTGCCATGTCTCCTGACCCTTGTTTTGCAGTGGTGGCAAAGCAAGGCCTCATGGAACAGCTTCAGCAAAGAAACAGCTGCAAAAATTGAGGTGTTAAACCCCTACGTTATAGAGTTGAGGTTTCAAGCAAATTTTGAAGCGGTGAGTTCCTAACTTGCATGTAGAAATGATGGGTTTGAATTCAGGGTGATGCAGCTACAGATGTTAGTTTTAAAATGCTCTGTTCTTGTAATGTGTTTTGTTTTAACATTGGTCTGGCATCCGAATGAACACTTCGTAAATAAACATGTCTTGTTTTGGTCATAAATAAATATAATTAAATATGTCAAGTCATACTTTAAGAGTATTTGTACTAGGCAGAATTCGAACTTGGGCCATTTGCAGTTATTCTCTGCACACCCCTATCCGTTAGGCTATTTGACTTTTTCCGACCACGTCTGTCAAATGCAGATTCACCAGGGGCCTCATGTATCAATGCTGCGTACGCACAAAAACTTTGCGTACGCCAGGTTTCACGCTCAGAATCGCACACGTTTGGATTTACTAACAATGAACTGAACGTGGGAATGTGCGCAGCTCCAGACCAGCTTTATGGCTGGCGTACGCACATTTTTTGTGCGTGTCTGTTTTATTTCCATTGGCGACTCCTAGAGGCAGTTGTGTTAAATTCCTCTCTACAAAGTGTCTTTAAGCCTTGCAATGGCAGCTGTATGAGACGGGTTCATTTAGCAAGTATATAAGGTTTCCATACCATACAGTTGACCAGCGAAACATTAAAGCGCAATTTGCAGCGGTCGCCTGTTTTCCCAATGTAATCTGAGCTATCTACTGCACACACATTGCTATAAAGACACTATCTGAAGATGAATTTGCATACGCGAATCAGAAACATTTCCATTCAATAAATGTGCAAATAAAATATGATGCACAGACTTAAATGATTCCTACTTGTCTTTCTCGTGATAAATAGTAGGCAAAATCTGATATGTAGCGGGGGAAAAAAAGAATGAGTTCATCAGACGCTGTATTCGAACCGAGTTAATGCTCAAACGTGTCAAAACATAATGACATGTGTCTTACGAGCTGCGCAACTGAGACTGTTATAGGTACTGCAACATTTTTCACCTATAAACCACACTATTTCCTTTCTAATTCACTCAGTAGCGATGTTCAGACCCAACTGTGTTAACTGCATCAGCTAAACTCTCCCACTCTATTTTTTTCTTTTGTTGTTATTTCCGGTGGACAAATTTGCAAATAACACCCCTTTTCTCCGGTCTACCACCGAAAGCAGCACCTCCAATTCACATTCTGTTCAAAGTTTCCCTTCTTGCTTGCTTTTGCCATTGCTTTTTCGTTGGGTTTAGCCAAAGTAGAGTCATTAGCATATTCATACAGGGGAGGAGGCAGGGAGGGGTTTTGTGCTGGTGCATGTTGCGCGCAGTTTCACGTTCATTCAGATGTACAAAAAAATATGCGTGGAATTCAGCGTACGCAGTGTTTCATACATCTGAATTTTTTTCTGCGTACGCACATTTACAGCTTTGTGCGTACGTAATGTTTTAGTATGATTTCCACGCAAGTCTTAGTACATGAGGCCCCAGGTCTCTAAACACTTCTGAAATGGCCGATGCTTTGAATCGCTTAATCATATGACCTGGGGCCTCATGTATCAACGCTGCGTACGCACAAAAACTTTGCGTACGCCAGGTTTCACGCTCAGAATCGCTCACGTTTGGATTTACTAACAATGAACTGAACGTGGGAATGTGCGCAGCTCCAGACCAGCTTTATGGCTGGCGTACGCACATTTTTTGTGCGTGTCTGTTTTATTTCCATTGGCAACTCCTAGAGGCAGTTGTGTTAAATTCCTCTCTACAAAGTGTCTGATCCTTGCAATGGCAGCTGTATGAGACGGGTTCATATAGTAGGTATGTAAGATTTCCATACCATACAGTTGACCAGCTAAACATTAAAGCACAATTTGCAGCGGTCGCCTGTTTTCCCAATGTAATCTGAGCGATCTACTGCACACACATTGCTATAAAGACACTATCTGAAGATGAATTTGCATGCGTGAATCAGAAACATTTCCATTCAATAAATGTGCAAATAAAATATGATGCACAAACTTATTGATGATTCCTACTTGTCTTTCTCTTGATAAATAGTGGGCAAAATCTGATATGTAGCGGGGAAAAAAAGAAATAATTCATTAGACGCTGGATTCGAGCCGAGTTAATGCTCGAATATGTCAGTACATGATCACTTGCTTCTTATGAGGTGCGCCACTGAGACTGCTAAAGGTACTGCAACATTTTTCAGTTATAAACCACACTATTTCTGTTTTAAATGCACTCAGTGCGATGTTCAGACCCAACTGTGTTAACCGTATCAGCTAAACTCTCCCACTCTATTTTTTTCTTTTGTTGTTAATTCCGGAGAACAAACTTGCAAATAACACTGCTTTTCTCCGGTCTACCTCCGAAAGCAGCACCTCCAATTCACATTCTGTTCAAAGTTTCTCTTTTTGCTTGATTTTGCCGTTGCTTTTTCGTTGGGTTTTTCCATTAGCATAGTCATTAGCATATTCATACGGGGGAGGAGGCAGGGAGGGGTTTTGTGCTCGTGCATGTTGCGCTCAGTTTCATGTTCATTCAGATGTACAAAAGAATATGCGTGAGATTCGGCGTACGCAGTGTTTCATACATCTGAATTTTTTCCTGCGTACGCACATTTACAGCTTTGTGCGTACGCAATGTATTAGTAAGATTTCCACGCAAGTCTTTGTACATGAGGCCCCTGGTGTTTTGAAACCCTTCAGTCAGGTGACCTGTGAGTTTTGAATCATCTTAGTCACATGACCTGAGTTTTTCGGATCATGCTTCAATACAGTGTTTTGAAAAACTTGCACTTTGGGATCTAGAGACTGTGTCGCAACGTCAGTTTCAAGTCAGCCATCCTTATTTTTTTGTTCTTTGTTTATCGTGTTTGCCGCCTGCACTGACCACTGCCTGTGACCATGACTACACTTTGAGTACCCACATGTTATCTGTTCCTGTTCACCATTGCCTGTCTGACTGGCTGTAAATAAACTGTGTTTGGACCCTCAAGTCTGTTGTACCCCGACTCCATTGTTACAGTAATAGTCCAAAAAAAATAGACTAGTCATCAAATACACACAAACGAATGACTACACAAGTGAATCTGTCTAATTTGTCTGTTTGATGACTGGTCAATTTTTGGGCAATTGTTAAATTTTAGATGACAAGACATCTATGTTTTAAAATAGAGAAAAAGAAACTGGGAGTACTTGCATTCAGTAGTTAAACCCCTGAAATAGTACAATTCTGCTCACCCACTTTAACATGAAATGTTGCATGAACTGTGCCACTACAAACACTGCTGCGGCACATCTATCATTTCTTCCATTTTCTCATTTCTTATCCTTCTGAAAACTCATTCTCGCTCTGTGCAGTACGGCTCTGCCTCCGTAGACTCTTCAATGTTAGGTTGAAAAAGAAGGCACAAAGCAAATTTAAATGTAAATATCTGTGCCAGCAGTCCCAAAAGTACTGGAAACAACAGCAAAGAAAAATGATTATACTTAATACTCCAACTCGGACTTTAAAGGTTACTTTTCGGTTTGATATTACAAGCTGGGAATAAGTCAATACACGATTTCACCTCCTCTGGGTTATTCCTAACTATTTAAATATCATGGTGGAGATTAATAAGATGGAAATCAATGAAAACCTGCAGTCTTGCTGTCTGCCATGCTTTGCAGTGCTATATCAATGTCAGCAGCTCCAGCATGAGAGATTGAAAAATGAACTGTTTTTTAAAATATACAATTTCAATTTGTACTGTTTGGCCAGTGATTCACACTAACAAATACAAAATACTCATGGATATGTTATGCATTATATGTGTCCATATATTTTGAGCAGAGTTATCTCCAATAGCAGCACTTCTACAGTCCTAATTAATATTCATTCATTTTCTTTTCGGCTTAGTCACTTTATTAATTTGGGGTTGCCACAGCGGAATGAACTACCAACTTATCCAGCATATGTTTTCAGCAGTGTATGCCCTTTCAGGTGCAACCCATCACTGGGAAACCCATACATGCGCTATGGACAATTTGACTTACCTCATACCGCATGTCTTTGGACTTATGGGGGAAACCGGAACACCCGGAGGAAAGCCACACGAACAGGGAGAGAACATGCAAATTCCACACAGAAATGCCAACTGACCTGGCCGAAGCTCGAACCAGCAACCTTCTTGCTGTGAGGCAACATCACTACCTACTGCGCCACCGCGTCGCTCCCTAATTAATATCAATAACAAAATTTCATTCATTCAGTTTCTTTTCAGCTTAGTTCCTTTGTTAATCTGTTATCGCCACAGGGAATTGAACCGCCAACTTATCCAGCATATGTTTTACACAGCCGATGCGCTTCCAGCTGCAATCCAGTACTGGTAATCACCCAAACATTCTCACATGCATACACGTACACTACGGCTAATTTAGCTTACCCAATTCACCTATACTAAATGTGTTTGGACTGTGGGGGAGACCGGAGGAAACCCACGAGAACATGGGGACAACATGCAAACTCCACACAGAAATGCAAACTGACCCAGCCGGGACTCGAAATAGTGACCTTCTTTCTGTCAGGCAACAGTGCTAACCACTGAGCCACCGTGTCTCCCCACAAAAAATATCTAAAACTGAATTATTAACATAAAAACATGTGCTGGATAAGTTGGCAGTTCATTCCGCTGTGGCGACCCCAGATTTATAAAAGAACTAGGCCGAAAAGAAAATGAATAAACAAAACATTAAAGATAACCAGATTATAAATGTTGGTTTTTAATTTGCTTGTTGTCGGTAAGACTCTTTCCAACTTTGCATTTCAATATAACTATTACAGTTAATCTCAAATCAGGTTGAAGAACATGATCCTGAGCTGAATATGATCATGAGCTGTAACAAAGATAAACCAAAACAGAGATTAATGTTCATTTTCACTTTCACAGTTATATAAATATATAAAGTGCTCAGCATAAATGAGTACACCACATTTTGGGAAAGAATATTTTTATTAATTTCTCAGTGAATAAATGTAATATATTTTGGTGCAAAAACAAAACCGTATTATGAAACATAAACAGTATACTTATCAAAATAATTTTTTAAAGTCACCGAACATCTTAAGAAATAGAAAAATAATATATTTAAATTCATGCAAAATAGTGCAAAAAAAAATCATATATAATCATATATTATATTTCATATAATTTAGTTTTTCTTGATTTTTGCTCCTTTTTTTATTCAATATTTTTCTCATATACTCATATCTATTTGGGCTACTGATTTTTAGACTGTTATTGTTATTTATTTTGTTAGATTAGCTCCAGATTTGGCTTCAGTGTTGACTAATTTAATGTATATACACAAACATATTATTGTATATCATCTAATAGAAAATATTAATTTAATTGAGAGTTTTGTGGGGGATTTACTCATATATGCTGAGCAAAATTAAAAATAGGATTTAGAACTGAAGCTGTTTAGCATAATATTTCATGTATGTGTGTATTCTAAGAGCTTTTCTCTTAAACAGCACATTTTTAGTACACGCCATGTACGGAATGCTGCAGTCCAGGCAGCAGGTATATAACTTGGGCCCAATCCCAATTCTACCCCTTAGCCCTTCCCCTTAAAAAAATGCTAAAATAAAAACTGCTATATTTTGCGATCTATAATCCCTAATCATAACTCCTGTATAGCGATCCCACAACATTCTGACACTCAATGACAATTGAATACCCTGTCAGAAAAGTCTAGTGGCTGAGAATGAGCTTTTTACAGTGTCTGCTATAATGTTAATGTTGTTTTTGGTGTGTTTACATTGATTAATATGGCCACTGTGTAAATGCACAGTATAGTTGTGATCTTATTGCCACATTAGATTGTTATGATAACATAATATATGCCTTCAGTGATTTCCTGAAGATAATTGCCAAAAAATAACACCACTGGAAAAACTACAGCAGTCGCGATCGTCTGATTTCATATGAAGCATGAGATTGCGATGGCATCTAATGACGTGTGCAGGTGCTGTAGTGCTGTCCCAATTCTTAGGGGTAAAATTTGTAGCCCTTCCCCTTAACCATTGGTTGTAAGGGCCAAGGGGAAGGGGGGGAGGGGTACAAAATAGAATTGGGATTGGTCCTTACCTTCATAAGCTCAGAACAAGCAACAGTAGCACTATCTGAAACGGAGCAGTGACCCCTACTGATAAAATACCTGCCTGTATTTCAGAATATTTTGATCCAGCCAAGATAGCTAACAATATCCCCACGGTCATTATGCGTGTTATCATTGCTGAAGAAAATTAGTGAATCATTTTCCCATCATTTTTCACATGAGCATCGGCGAATAGACCTTCCAATAATACACATACCACGTTAACACCGAGACCTTTATACAGGGCTGATTTGAACACTTCTCCGTGAGCTTGCTGCTCACTACCCTACTGCACCTACTAGGGAGTTCAATCCTGCTGCTTTCCGTGCTAACCTTGAATGCAGATGCATTTGGAGTGACAGGGGTCTTCAGGTGATTTGTTTGACATTGGGTTGTTTCCTTTGTTTAACCCACTTGCAGCATCTATGAGTGAGCCTAGCTCAGATGATGAACAGCCTGAATCCTCTCACCTGCTTGTCAATAGTGAGGACAGGCCTGATCAATTTCCAATGAGTGAGTCCGGCATTGATGATGAACAGCCTGGGTCTTCTCAACTGGTTGTCAATAGTAAGGCCAGACCTGATCAATTACCAATGTGTGAATCCAGCATTGTTGATGAACAGCCAGGACCTTCTCACCTCAGTGAGAGCGGAACAATCCAGAAAGCCTTCTGA
>NC_141043.1:8977500-9027500 GCF_052040795.2 Danio rerio
TCCCCCTTCGGGTTCCACAAACATTCCTGGAGTTCAACATGAGGCTCAGTTCAAGCTGCCACTCCAGCTAGAATCTGACGGTAGGTGGTTGTGGTGATAAAGAGTCCAGAATGACCTGTCTTATGTACATAGATGATTAAATCCCAAAGAAAGATTCTCAAAATGAAAAACATACAGTATGAAAGGGTCACAAAAGGGGTTCGTTCATCTAAAAAAGACAATTCTATGCATAACTGCTCACCCTCATGTCATTCCCCTGAGACCTTGATTCATCTTCGGAATACTAATCAAGATATTTAGGAAGAAATTCTAGAGTGGTGTGCATCTGTCTGCATCTACCGTTTAAAGACGAGGCAATAAAACCTTCAGTTCTGTAAAAGCATTGTATTGGCGAAATATTCATCCATGTATGATTTCCGTTGAGCCGAGTCTAATGTGTATGTGGAGGAAAAATAGTTCTTCAGTTTTCATTGAAGCTTGTGTTACGCCTCAACACTTTAGTTTATTGCTTTAGTACAACACAGTATGGTTCGTATGTGGGTTAACATTTCCACTGCCAACAGTACCAACCTTTTGGTACTGTACTGCTGTGCTGATTAGCCTTATGAAAGGTTCTCAAAAAAAGTGGTACAGTACAGATTGCTATGATGGTACTTTGGATAGTGAAAATAAAAATAAAAGCATACTGCCAGTGCAAAATGTTTTCCATGTTTTAACTGCCTGCTGTGCCTCGCGTTTTTGCTGTTGCACGCAGTTAAAAAAAAAACTCTTAGTGGAAAATTGAGTAGGGTCTGTCTGCAGACTGCAAGACAGGGGCATAACATAAAGAAGGCGTAACTTGTAGCAGAGGTCAACCCTCACAGTTAATAATGTCTACACCTTCCTCAACCCTAAACCAAGCCCTTACAGTTCTTAACATCTAGACCAAGGATCACCAAAACTTGTTCCTTGAGATCCGGTGTCCTGCAGATTTTAGCTCCAACAATAATCAAACACACCAGAACAAGCTGATCAAGGTCTTATTAGGTATACTTAAAACACCCAGGCAGGTGTGCTGAGGTAAGTTGAAGTTAAACCCTGCAGGATACCGGACCTCCAGGAACAAGAATGGTGACCCCTGGTCTAGACCTTCCCCAACCATAAACTCAACCCTCACAGTTATTAACCTCTAGACCTTCCTCAACCCTAAACCCAACCCTCATAGTTATTAACATCTTGACTTTCCCCAACCCTCATAGTTATTAACATCTTGACCTTCCCCAACCCTCACAGTTATTAACCTCTAGACCTTACCCAACCCACAGTTATCAGCGTCTAGACCTTCCCCAACCCTAAACCAAACCTTCATAGTCATTAACATCTTGACCTTCCACAACCCTCACAGTTATTTACATCTTGACCTTTCCCGACCCTCAGTTATTAATGTTTAGACCTCACCCAACCCTCACTGTTATTAACGTCTAGACCTTCCCCAACCTTCAGTTATTAACGTCTATACCTTACCTAATCCTAAACCCAACCCTCACCATTATCAATGCCTAGACCTTACCCGACCCTCACAGTTATTAACATCTAGACCTTCCCCAACCCTCACAGTTATTAACGTCTAGCTCTTTCCCTACCCTAAACACAACCCTCACAAGTTATTAACGTTTTGACTTTCCACAACCCTCACAGTTATTAACGTCTAGACCTTCCCAACCCTCATTGTTATTAATGTCTAGACCTTCCCCAACCCTTACCGTTGTTAATGTCTAGATTTTCCCCAACCCTAAAACTAACCCTCACCGTTATTAATGTCTAGACTTTCCCCAACCCTTACAGTTATTGACGTCTAGACCTTCCCCAACCCTAAACCCAACCCTCACCGTTATTGAAATCTAGACCTTCCCCAACCCTAAACGCAACCCTCACAAATATTAATGTCTAGACCTTCCCTAACCCTCAGTTATTAAGATCTAGACTTTCCCCAGCCCTCACAGTTATTAACGTCTACACCTTCCTTAATTCTAAACCCTACCCTCAGTTATTAACGTCTACAACCTCCACAACCCTAAACCCACTTATTAGTTATTAAATCTTGACCTTCCCCAACCCTCACTGTTATTAACGTCCAGACAACAACCCTCACAGTTAAAAACGTCTAGACCTTCAGCAAGTGGAGTTGCATGAATGAGTTTAATAATATATCACGTGAATAATTTGTTAATAAATTTGGAATGTATTTCTGCCGTCTTGCCAACAACATCTCGTTGTGACATCTCACATGGTTCAATTGGATCTTGATAACTGCAAGCTATGCCTCTGCTACAAGTTGCACCTCTTTCATGTTACGACACCCCTCTTGCAGATCCTCAGACAGATACGCTTGAAAAATTCAGTCAGCCGGACATCAGTTGCATTTTTTTTTTTATTCTTCAGTTGAGGTGACAGCAGTGTTCGTTTTAAGACGACGACAGAGACTTTTAAAGATAGATTAGAGACTTGTGGTCGCTGTTTTGAGTAGGCGGTGCCGAAAGCAGCAGGATATGAGTGAGCCAGGTGACTAACAAATGTTGAGTCCCGTGGAGGAGCACCAGATTAATACTTTTGTTTTGCATTTACTTTATGATTAGAGTTGTTGCACATCTGCCGGTTTCCACTTCTGACTGAGCAAGTGTAAGCTGCTTGTACAGTAAGTTAGCATTGCAGGTACTTCTGGGGTAAACTCAGCTACTGTAGCTTTTCGGAAGTGTTATTGTGAGAGCAACACTTGCAGTGGCGCCCCCAGAAAACTTTCTTAGGGGTGGCCAGAAGAGGCCGCACCAAATCTTGGGGTGGCACACAAAAAAATAATGAATTCAGTGTAATGTTATATTTTTGTTTCTGGTAAATGAACTAATGTAGTTTTTATTCATTTAATTAATTCTTCTTGAAATATTGCTATTTATTCCTTAAATTAATTCAGCAAGTACAAGGTCAAACCAAAAAAAAAAAATCTATGTTTAGTTTAAAAACACTTTTCATATACTGTATAAATAACTTCTTTTTTTACGTGCTTTTATTGTACATCATACGGTATATGCCATGTCTAAAATTAATTAAGATCAATGTGTTTATTATTCCTAGTGATGGGTTGCAGCTGGAAGGGCATCCACTGTGTAAAAATGTGCTAGATAAGTTGGCGGTTCATTCTGCTGTGGTGACCCTGGATAAATAAAGGGACTAAGCCGAAAAGAAAATGAATGAAAGAATAATGAGTTTATTAATTACCCAAACAAATGAACAAGCTGAACAAAAGGCATTACTATATACACACTCACTATACCTAATATTATTATTTATCCATATTGCTTTTTGAGCCATTTTATTAATGCAGCTTCTTCTATTGATAAACTGTAGCTTAAGGTAAATATTAAATTGCCATTGCTGTCTATTAAAGGTGTGTGTGTGCTGTCAACGACGATCAGGGAGGGTAGTGGCGGTTCTAGTTTAAATGACACCCTGCTTAGTGAAAGTAACATCATTATCATCATCATCATCATCATTTTGTATAAACTTTAGTCGACTTTCAAAACTCGCTGCGTGCCGACACCTCTGCACAAAAGGCTGTTACTCCGGTTTCACGGCGCATGAGCGGTGCCTATTTTGTCGGCTGGCATGCAAACAACCAACCGGGATTCACACAGGAGTGCGTGAGGCGCGCGGGAATGGTTTTCTCCGCGCATGCGTCAGTTTGCTTTCACCAGCATTGAACCAGAGGGGGAGAGCTACGTCAGTAACACCAACAATAATTTAGTGACTGCATTTTATTTATTTATTTAAATATTGGGAATTTATAAGTTCATTTAAATCAATAATGTCAACAGCAAAATTATATTGGGGTGGCCAAAGGGGTGGCCACAGGGGTGGCCACAGGGGTGGCCAGAGTTTACCCAGGGGTGGCCGTGGCCACCCCTGGCCACCCCTTGGGGGCGCCCCTGAACACTTGACACACTCAGGCTGGTCTGAGTGTTACAGAAAATGCTGGAACTTTCATGACCACTTCTAGGGTTTACATAGTTAAACAGGACATTAGATTATTTGCCAAAAGATTGCTTAGCCTTGATATCTGCCAGGAGGATTAGAGTTTGGGACTTGGATGTATCCTGCCCCTTTTACATTGTACGTGGTCGTTTTTTTTTATTTTTATGGGGGGGGGGGGGGGGGGGGTTATAATATGAGCAAGGTGTACCTAAAGAGTGTTCAGAGAATCATAATTAAGGAACATTAGAAACATAAAAGCTCCTAGAGAATGACTGCTAAGGGAACCGCCAGACAAAATTCAGCAGCTGAGTCTTATGCAAGTCACAATGGGTCAGTTCTATTCTCAGATTTGATTAAGATGAGCTTTGCGATTCGATGACACTACTGGGTTGTTTCCAAAACATAGAACAAGCTTCATGTGCAAGTCCTCAGGATCAAAGAGATCAAACGTTGGATCAAAACATTAGTGTATCAAATCCTGATACAAAGATCTCTTAATGCTGTATATCACAAAAATGAAGTCACTGGAGCACAGTTGTTCGCTCTTTAGTTCTGAGAATTGACCGACTGCGCCCTCTAGTGGAAAACATATGAAGCACGTGGAAAAGAAGGTATTTGAACTGAGACAGTTCTTCTCAAAGTTACAATTCAGTCATTATTTAATTAATCTCACTTTATAATCATATCTCAATCAAGCAGTGAAGATCATTGATTTTTGATGAAACTAGATCTTAAAAACTGCGATTTTAGAACTGCACAACACCTTATTGGAAGCACTTTAGCTGCGTTACTAAAAATGTAAAGTGCCTGTACATATACCCCAATGACCGGGTTTATGGATTTATGTGTAATTAAGAGATATGATCAGTTTATATTAGGGTTAGGTTGATAGAAGATGCCATCATCCATTGCCGAAAGACATCACGATCCTCCGCCCTGCCCCTGTCGCAGCAGCAACTCGCTCGCAGAAAATACACACTTAGGCCAATACATCTTAGTTTTAAAATGGTATTTTAGAATGAAAATGATCCACGTCCACACTGGCATTTCACCAAGCGTTTCTGAAAAGAACACTATACCGCTGAAAACGCACATCATGTGACCACACACACACTGGCATGCGCTGCAGCACATGCGCACGTCTAAGCTCCAGGCAGTCAGCAGGTGCTTTGAGCACAAAACTTCAGAGAGCAGTGCACATCGGACAGTTTATCAAGGATGTACTGCTGGATCGTGTCTCACTATAGTTGTTAAACATGTTTTTTTTTATTTTTTTTTTATATCTAACGACTCTTCATTCTTTTGAATCTATCAGGTAATGTGTCACAGGATTACTACAATCTTACACTTTCATGCTTGTAATTAGTGATTTTAGCGAAAACCTCAGACACTGTTGGTTGGTTTCAGTTGGTTGTGCACCTTTTTTTTTTTTTTTTACAAACAACGTTTGTTGGTGTCATTATAACGACACAGATCACTTATTCAGTCCAGGGAAAAAAAAAAAGATTGAAAGGTGGTATTTTGTGTATAACTTATCTTATTTATGATTTGGCTGTGGATAAAACATACACTATGTGAGTCAGGTAGTTGAAATTGTAGACTGCAAGTAACTAATTATGAATTAATTAAATATTTAGAAATAATGAATTCACAGATGCCATCGTCCATCACAATGTTTCACATTAGACATCATACAATGTCAAGTTGTTTGACAGAGCCCAACCCTAGTTTATATGATGAATTGATTAGATTTAGTCTCCTGCCCACTGCTACTACACAACTTCTGAAAAATCCAAACCATTGTTCACAAGCCATGTTCAGTTTTTATTTTTTTTTATTTCATTGATTTTTTTTAAATTATGTTCGCCAAAACAGCCTGAAAAGTCTTCAAAATGTCCAGTTGTGTTCCAAAAAAGGAAGCCATTGTGGTGTTTGAAATTGCAAGACTAAAAAATATAAATAAGCACACTGAAACCGAAATACTTCTAGCCAAATTTACTGAGACAAAACAGTCCAACTATTCATACAATACATATGAACCTTCAATCATATTCTACATATTCTCCTTGTCTATTTGTCTACAAGAAGCAAACTAGCGCCTTCATTGAGGCTCAAATATTAACCATAATCCTTTAAGACTTCCTAACCTCTGGAAAAAAAAGAAACCAACGTTTCAAGATTTGGTTAAATAAATCATCTGTGAAGTGCATAAACTGCATATACATATGAAAAGCATACGTTCAAAAAAATATACATAGTATGATTGTGTACAAATTCTTTTTTTAGCAATTACTTGGCACTCATAGAAAAAAAAGGCACAAGCGCTATCAAAAGGCAAAGCAAGACAGAACAAGCCAGCTGACTTATTAGGTCTAAACTATGGGCAGTGCACGAAAGGCAATGATATTACACCAGTAAAAAAAAAAAAAGGAGGAAAAAAAAAATTACAGAAACAGATTCTGCAATAGCAACACTCATTATATATATTACAAAGCTATGAAAATGAATGTATACAAAAAAGACATTAGATTTTTTTTTTTCTCAAAAGAAAAAAAAAAGTTCTTCCTTACACTGTGAATTCAGGTTATCCCTTCATACGAAGAATCCTGCTCACTGTAGCCTTTAACAAAACTATGAAGAGAGAGAGAAAGATTGAATGAATATAGCTCATTCAAAGATAATAATGCTTAACACGCTAACCAACTAACAAAAAGGCAAGATATTAAAGGAAAAATAAAAAGATGGAAAATGTCTTAATTGACTTTATAAATAAATATTTACTTATATTTACTTAAGAGTTTACTTACAGTTGCACACTCCCATCAAGTTTGTTGTATATAGATCACAAGGTTTGCATGGGTAGTCGCATACCAACAGTGTGTTTTCACTCCCATTGTTGGGAAAAGTTACTTTAGAAGGTAATGCATTACAGTATTGAATTACTCCCCAAATTAGTTGCGTTACTTATTATGGTAAGAAATGCATTGTTACTTTAAAATGACTTTTGCATTATTCTTTTTCTGACCTGGCTGAGGCTTGATCTCTTTTAAAACTTGCAAGATTTTTTTCTGTCTATTTTTTTTTTCTTAAATAGACGAGATACATTGTATAACCTTCAATAACATTGCAAAAAAAATAAAATAAATAAATAAATAAATAAAAAAAATCAATAGGTTATCTTCTCAGAACTTCCTGAACATAGAGCTACACAGTATATGCCTTTTATACAGGTTAATGAAAGTTTAATGCAATGCGTTTGTTACTTTTGTAATTTTTGTTATAATAACAAGTAAATTTGCCATGCAATTCAGATAATCTTCTTTTCCATGTCTTCAATGCGCTCAAAACAATGAGAACATTTTCATCACAGAAATGTAAGGTTCTGCCATCTTTATTTCTGTTCATTTCTGTTATGTCGTGCAGTATTTAACATGACTACTAGTTACATTTAAATATGTAACTTAAAAATTAATACTTTATTTTCAAAGTAATGCATTTCGTTACTCGTTACTTAGAAAAGTAATATTATTACGTAACTCACTTTATTTGTAATTACTTGAGTTACCCCATTTTGTGAATATGCCACATTTATAAAAGAAACCCTAGTTCTGTAAAAAAAACTCCTAATATTAATAAATCATATATATATTTATATATATACTTGGTAACTAGCTACGCTAGAGATCGCTACGCTGGACCAATCAGCTGTAAGTAAAGTGACATGTCTGATGCAGCAAAGCCACGGCCAGTCCCCGTCTTTTCTCGCTAGATAGGCGTTTATATTATATGAATTAAAATTATTTATTATATTTTAATGTTATAAGTTCAAATACTTTAAACTTGTCAATTTATATAAATAAATTATTAAATATAAAAATAATATAAATATAAAAAATAAATGAACATAAAAAATACATAAAAATGAAACAAATTTCATACATTTTAAATAAAAAATATTACAATTAAATTGATTATTCCCTCATAGTCAATTTATGGAAATTAACTTTATGCAAGTGATACATGAGTATTCTAAGTAAATACTGCCATCATGTGGCTAGAATGTATCAAAAAGAAACAATGTACATGTATATGCATCATAGTCACAAAAACGCAATGGCACTTTTTAGTCATTATAATTCCAGATTCATCATGTCACCCAGTGGCTGGTGATCTTGCAGGAGCGCAAGGGGATTCTTACCTTCCAGCGGTTTCCACACTCGTTGCACAGCACGAAGGTGGTCATGGGTTCATCAGCGCTTCGTGTTTGGACCTGCAGAGAGACTGGCGTTACATTCCTGCTCCTTACATGCTTCAGTGCAGACTAAGCCCACTTGCTTTCAGATGTGCGAGTGAATCAAAGACTTGTACGAAATTGCTCCGAGCACAAAATATGGGGCCGTTTTCTCTTTTACAGTACGGCTTTGCATCTCCTTTATTACATAGAGACAACATGTTGTCAAAACAATTCCTGTTCACATCAATCTGTGAAAATTACTAAAAAGGCTATATGCATGTCAAGCCAGTAGAGCACATGTGTCAATCCAGTTACTTGAGGGCTGCAGCACAGTTTAGTTCCAGCCCTAATTACACACACCTGATCAAAATAACTAAATCCTTCAGGTTTGTTTGAAACTTACAGGTGTGTTGGAGTAAGTATGGAACTTTTTTTTTCCTTCTATTATTCCCTTATTTTTCTAAATTTTATTTAAAAAAAAATAAAATAAAAAAACTGAAGATTTGTGCATGTATACAGTTGAAGAAATTATTAGTCCCCTTTCGGTTTGTTTTCTTTTTAAATATTTCCCAAATGATATGTAACAGAGAAAGGAAATTTTCACAGTATGTCTAATAATATTTTTTTCTTTTGGAGAAAGTCTTATTTGTTCTATTCTAGCTGCAATAAAAGCAGCTTCAAATTTTTTAAAAACCATTTTAGGGACAAAATTATTAGTCCCTTAAAGGTATTTTCCCCCCGATAGTCTACAGAACAAACCATTGTTATACAATAATTTGCCTAATTACCCTAACCTGCCTAGTTAACCTAATTAAGCCTTTAAATGTCACTTTAAGCTGTATAGAAGTGTCTTGAAAAATATCTAGTCAAATATTATTTACTGTTAGCATGGCAAGATAAAATAAATCAGTTATTAGAAATCAGTTAATAAAACTAATATGTTTAGAGTTGAAGAAATCTTCTTTCCTTTAAACAGAAATTGGGGAAAAAAAATAAACAGGGAGCTGATAATTAAAAAATGCAGACATGTGTTAAAAGCTCCAGAATTCTTTACATTAGTTATACAACTGCAGAGTATTTGGGACTTTTCTTTAGTAAAAGAACCTGACAGGACTAGCTACAGGAGAGGGCAAAAAAACTGCTGCTGCCTTGAATTAGACTGACTTTTTTCATCTATTGATTTATATCCATTAAAATAAACAACCTAACCCTAAATGTAAAATACATTGTTGTCATTATTGAAAATCGTTGATAGAAACAGTGAACAGCTGTTCACTACTGAAACACAGAGTCTTGCTAGAAATTTAAGCCATGTCTGTAATTAACAGTGAGTCTGTATTAGACTGTTCAATCACAGAAAACAGAAATGCCCTTACTGCCATTACTGCTATCATTTTATTATGACACATTTAATAATGAAATCAAATAATTAAAGTATAATATTTAAGTTAATTTTAAACTATCTTGCGGCCCACCTGCATTATTAAAGGGACTGAGCTGAAAAGAAAATTAATTTCATAATTGTTTACTACAAATGGCTGCATATGTTCAGATCCAGTTTATACAGATGTAATAGACATGCATATTGCACTACGTTTATTATTTTTATGGCGTGCACGGACAAGATAACAGTATTGTTTTTTTTTAAAACTTGCACTTTAAGCCTCCAAAACACCACTGCTGTGTAATTGTCAATTTGCTTGAAAGGCCTTCAGGTATTAGTTTAAAAAAGTGCTGGGTAAACATATCATTAAAGTAGAAGTTTAAAAAAAAAAAAAAAACCTAAAAGAAATGAAAAATAAAAATGTTTATCCAGCTCATGTTTATCCATATGATGATAGTGAATAGCAAGCCTTTTTAAGCTTTAAAATAACAATAAAAAACAATAAATAAATAAGATTTTAGGATTATCACAGTACTTTTGGATTAATTTGATAGTATTTTGATTAAAGCTCAAATTAAAAAAAGCTTAGCTTAAATAAAAAATAAAAAATGGCAGCGCTTCTTTATGTACAAATAGCATTGACCAAGGTTAAGATTTGTATTTAAAGGGCACCTATTTAACCCCTTTTGTAGAATCTGCCCCTTTTAGTGTCTGAGGACTGTGTACATCAGATAAACAGCATTCAGTGATAGAAACAGACATGTATGAAGCTGAAATAAGGTCATTAGTCAAAAATACCAAGTAAGTTTATTTGATGTATTTGTGGTGAAGCCCATTCAAGCCTTTCTGAAATGATATGTCAGTGCACGCACGCATGCACGCACTGACACCATACAACCGTGGTGGTTATATCGGTTAAGAATTACATAGCGATTTTAAAATCAATTTAAACTTATAAATATTTTTAATGAGGTGCAGTTGTTCACAAAGACTTGTATGTTTTAATCCCAGTTTCTTTGCAAAAACATCTTCTGTGGGCACGTGTGTACATGTTATTAGAGAAGCATGGTGCCTATCAATCAATTCGGTGGGTGGGGAAACCGCACTCCAACGTCACGATATGGTGGGCCTCAAAATCACTGGGATTTGGATCCTATTTTAACTTCAGGAAATTAAAAAAAAAAGACTAGTTGGGTTTATATTACTTCAATATGACAGTGGACACACTATACCTACACACAGTTCTATTTAAATAGCTTACAAAAGTTGATTTTCAACATAGGTGCCCTTTGATCCATGAAATTTATATTTGTTTTGGAATGCATGGTTAATACAGTTGCATTTTTTAAGCTGAAGTGTGAGCAAGATATTTAAAAAAAAATCTCAGGTGACATTATTTCTTTAAGTGTATAAATTCTTGTGTGTACTCCTCAAATTAATAGTCGTTTATATAATTGAAGCAAGTATAAACATCTCTGGTATAAACATTGTGTAAAAAAAAGTGTTTTAAGCTGCAGTAACCGCATACCTGAGTGTAAGTGCAGTTCTTGCCCTTGCATTTTCCACAGACGAACATGTCCGTCTCTGTTCCGCCCACTTTGGAGAGCTGATGCTCTCGAATGGACTCCTTGGTCAGCGCTTTCCTGATCTCCTTCAGCTCAGGGCTTGCCATCTCCTGCCAAACACGCAATTAACACAAACACACTTCACAACCTCTAGAGACAGGGCTGCCGTTTAACAGTTTCTGAGCCAAAATCAAATCCAAACGAACCTCTGCAGTCATGCTGGCGATGCGCTCTGGAGAGATGTTTCCACACAGGACATTCCGCCGCAAGTCTGGGTTCTTTTGGTCCTTTAGGTTGGAAATACGACTCCTCAGTCTGGTCTTGTACTTCATGTCGGTGGATTTGAACTCCTGGTAAATATGTGCATCAAGGGGACCAGTCAAGGAAGTACAGTTGTATTATTTGACATTGTTCAAGAATGGCATTGTTGAAGAAGGCCAATTTTAAGCTGAAATAATTTCTCATTTAACTTTGCAGACAGAAAAGTGTGTTAAATTTCTTTAGTGGAAAGTGTAACAAAGTACATTGCCATATTTATTATTATTAAGAAGTTATGGTTTGGTTAGCTATTATTATTTGGCCTATTTTGCATGCTAATTATGAATCCTGACATAAAAAAAAACATTACAGAGCTGGTATGAATTAAAATTCTATTTGTCAAGAGCTCCATGATCAATAGTAAATCTCCTCCAAAGACCAGGGGCCTCATGTACGAAGACTTGCGTGGAAATCTTACTAAAACATTTTAAATGTTTTAAACATAAACATTTTTAAACATTTTAAATGTGCGTACGCAGAAAAAAATTCAGATGTATGAAACACTGCGTACGCCGAATCTCACGCATATTCTTTTGTACATCTGAATGAACGTGAAACTGAGCGCAACATGCACCAGCGCAAAACCCCTACCTGCCTCCTCCCCTGTATGAATATGCAAATGACTCTACTTTGGCAAAACCCAACGAAATAGCTAAGGCAAAAGCAAGCAAGAAGAGAAACTTTGAACAGAATGTGAATTGGAGGTGCTGCTTTCAGAGGTAGACCGGAGAAAAGCGGTGTTATTTGCAAGTTTGTTCTCCGCAATTAACAACAAAAGAAAAAAATAGAGTGGGAGAGTTTAGCTGCTGCAGTTAACACAGTTGGGTCTGAACATCGCACTGAGTGAATTAGAAAAGAAATAGTGTGATTTATAGGTGTAAAATGTTGCAGTCTCCTTAACAGTCTCAGTGGCGCAGCTCGTAAGACGCATGTCAACATGTTTTGACACGTTCGAGCATGAACTTGGTTCGAATCCAGCATCTTATGAACTCTTTCTTCTTTTTTCCCCCGCTACATATCAGATTTTGCCAACTATTTATCACGAGAAAGACAAGTAGGAATCATTAATACGTTTGTGCATCATATTTTATTTGCACATTTATTGAATGGAAATGTTTCTGATTCACGTATGCAAATTCATCTTCAGATAGTGTCTTTATAGCAATGTGCGTGCAGTAGATAGCTCAGATTACATTGGGAAAACAGGCGACCGCTGCAAATTGCAAACATGCTTTAATGTTTAGCTGGTCAACTGTATGGTATGGAAACCTTATATACCTGCTAGATGAACCCGTCTCATACAGCTGCCATTGCAAGGCTCAGACACTTTGTAGAGAGCAATTTAACACAACTGCCTCTAGGAGTCGCCAATGGAAATTAAACAGACACGCACGAAAAAATGTGCGTACGCCAGCCATAAAGCTGGCGTGGAGCTGCGCACATTCCCACGTTCAGTTCATTGTTAGTAAATGCAAACGTGAGCAATTCTGAGCGTGAAACCTGGCGTATGCAAAGTTTTTGTGCGTACGCAGCGTTGATACATGAGGCCCCAGATGTTGCAGAAACTCCAAATACCCACAAAGAAGAAACCCAAGAAATTCCCATAGCCTTACATTATAAACAAAAGCTTTAACTGCAATCACTGCTTCAGCATGACTTATAAACACAACTATCTAATCATTTCACAGAATTTATTTTGAACACTTAAGAGCTATTTTTAAACTGAAGTTATGACGTGAGTGTGGTGTAAAAACATTAAACGTGGTATTAAACGTTAAATGTGTAGCATTTACTACATTAAGCTGAAATTCATTGATAATTACAGCATGATTTTGAACTTGATTTTGTCTAATGAACTATGACTACAAGTAATTGTTGTTCCATCTGAAAACACATTCTAGAGATTAAGCAGATCTGGGTTTACTGACAAAATGCAAATGGAAATGGAGTTCAACATTACAACCAGGCCTACAACACTAGCTTTCGATGTGAAGGATATAATCCTCGATCTGTGCCGCCATGTGTTCACAGTCTGCTCCAATCGTCTGGTGATCACCTGAGAATATACACACAAAATTTCCTTGAAGCAAGCAAAAATAATAATAAAAAACAAATAAATAAAATAATAATAATAATAATAACAACAATAACAACAACGGCAACGTAATGAAAAAATCTTTACATTTTCTTGACACAATATATAATATCGTATAACAGAATTTCATACACCTACAACTTTGACACCTAGGAATGCTCTATGCATGACCTGAACACAACGCATGCAACATTTTTTGAAAGGCTGTTTCTCTTAGAATGAATGCACACATCTGTACAAACCAAAAGTTCCTTGATTACTGAACATTATTAGAAGAGAAGAATAATATGTTTACACTAAATTCAAATGAGGGGTTGCAAATGAATTTCTAAACTTAAACAGTTAAAATAAAATTTACATTTTGTGTGCTTCTCTTGTTTGTTCCTCTTATTTATTTATTTTTGACCGTTGTATATGTATATACATAAGTATATCATTGTATAGCATCCTATAGAAACATAAATCCTATATCTATTTAGAGAAAAAAAAAAAAAAGATTGGCTGCGACATTTGCGTCGCTTATCCTGGGCACTGTGTTGAATTTTCTAAAAACTATGTGCATTACCTAGACAATATTATGTATGTGATTCTTACAGGTCATGGTGATCTTGAATGCATTATGTAGGTTAAATATATTTATTTTAAAATGTACTCAATTATAAATATATGGCAAAATCACATAAATTACAAATATGCTAAATTTGCCCAACTAGTTCCAACCTTTTAAAAGATTCAGTCCATTAAACACAAAAAAAATATATATATATTTTAAATAAAGCTGAAAAAGTGTAAAGGTGACCTCCATAGTAGGACAAAATACTACTGAATACTATTTAAATTAAATATTACACTACTATATACTATTAAGTCAGTGCTTACAAGTTTTAAACTTTAAATTATCTTCTTTTGTGTTCAACAGAAGAAGAAACAAAGTCAAACACCTTTGGAACAAGTCGAGGGTGAGTAATTGATGACAACATTTAGTTTTGGGTTAATAACCCTCTTAAAATCCAATCTTTTGGAATAAATCATAAGAGTAAACTAACTTAGTTAAAACCAATAATTTTGACCACTGTGAAGAAACTTTATTTCTAAATATTAAATAAATGTAATTGAATTATAAACAGAACATATAGAGAGTAAAAAATAGAATATAGTAAAACCATTCAAATCAACTTAAATTTGAACTAAATGATTTTTAAAAATCTCAACATAAACTAAAAACACTACCAGATCATCACTTAAAGTCATATTTATAACACCTAATTTCAGCATTTCCCTTAAAGTCAGTAATTGAGTAATGGTAAGTAAGTAAATAAATAAATAGCTTTCACAATGCTCAGTTGTTTCAGGACTCACCATCAGTCTGCAGGGCTGCCACCAGTAGCTCTCTGCATTTGGTGCGTACACTGTCCGTGGTGACTGGGGCAGGTGGGAACATAGTGAATTTAGGGGTGACTGGGGTGGTGGGAGTTTTTGGAGTCTCTGGTTTGTTACTAGATAAGAGGAGACAATGTATAAGATCTTTAGAAAACTGATTAAAAACATGCATCATAAAAATAGACATACACAAAATTGAGTGTACTAAAAGTTTGCTTATAATATATACAAACAATATTATACTCGTACCACTGCGATGCAGCTCGCTGTACATCAGCACTGCTGTAATGTGTGCTTGAGCACAAGGGCGCAAAAAGCTACGTAGTTTAAAATACAACCAAATCACATAGTCACCGGCCACTTTATTAGGTACACCTGTCCAACTACTTGTTAACACAAACTTCCAATCAGCCAATCACATTGCAGCAACCCAATGCATTTAGGCATGTAGACATGGTTGAGACGGTGTGCTGCAGTTTAAACCAAGCATCAGAATGAGAAATAAGGGTGATTTAAGCGACTTTGAATTTGCCATGGTTGTTGGTGCCAGAAGGGTTGATCTGAGTATTTCAGAAACTGCTAATCTACTGGGATTTTGGGGCACAACCATCTTTAGTGTTTACAGAAGATTGGAAAAACGTTGCCTCGTCTGATGAGTCTCGTTTTCTGCTGTGACATTCGAATTATAGGGTCAGAATTTGGCGTCAACAACAATCAATCATGGATTCAACCTGCTTTGTATAAACAGGCTACCTGAGTATTACTGCTTACCATGTCCATCCCTTTATGACCATAGCGTACACATCTTCTGATGGTAACTTAACACGCCATGTCATAAAGTGTGAATCGTCACAGACTGGTTTCTTGAACATGACAATGAGTTAATCATAATAACAATACATTTTATTTATAATGCGCTTTTCTTAAACCCAAAGCGGGTTCACTGGCTACAAATAGCCTCCAAGGTCACCAGACCTCAATCCAGAATAGCACCTTAGGGATGTGCAGCTGACAAATCTGCATTAACTGCATGATGCCATCATGTCAATATGGAACAAAATCTAGTACCTAATCCAGGAATTTTCCAGTAGCTTGTTGAATCTATGCCACAAAGAATTAAGGCAGTTCTGAAGGCAAAAGGGGGTCCAACCCGATATTAGTACAGTGTACCTAATAAAGTGGCCAGTGAGATGTCGGTAAATCACACTAGTTCGATCTCCCTCATTTGTATATTTTATAAATTGTGTGGGGTTTTCATGTTTACTTTAACACATAAGAGCAGACAAAACTCTGTTGACCTTAGAAAGCCAACATACTGTTAAGATATTTAAAAATGTAATTGTTATTATTATTCTATACCATGGCCTTTCATGATACAAGCCACAAACTCAAAAGGCACCTGGGCCCTTGGTAGAAATAAGAATGTCCTGCACTTATAAAATATAAAAATAATAAACTTTATAAATTTAAATTTCTTGCTGACTTATTAACGGAGACCCTACACACCTGGTGTCACTGGATCCAGGACAGTCTTTAGAAGACGAGGACTGAAGAGGAGATTCTCCCTTCTTCTCTTCTGGTTTACCCTCAGAACCATCTACCGAAATAAAAATACACAGTCCTGCTTTAACACTTGTTTTCACTTTATTCATGATTTCATCAGTTTCTTGTATGTGTGGCCATGATGGAAATATTCTGAAGTAAACAACAGCATGGATTGCAAGATACTACTGAGCAATATTTATGTACGACTGAGCTTATGTAGGCTGTTTAAACCACAGATGAGCTGCTAAATCATATAGAGAAGAATTAAGTAAACATAAATGGGTACAATATTGACAAACTGACTTTACCAGGCTCTATTCTGCTTGATTTGTATAAATGTTTTATTTTTTTTATTTTTATTTTTTTACTGCATTCTGCTTTCCAACATAACTATTATAAACACAATAAATGCAGAAAATCATAACAAAACTCATTAGTATCCATCTTTTAGCAATATACACGGTCTCTTTAAGGCTGTGTGAGTGTAAATGCAGTACCCAGCAGTTTCTTCCAGGCCTTGATGAGTGATTTGGCCAGAGTTTGCACCTCTTCATCTGAGCTCTGCTTCCGCACCGCATTTACTGACATCCCGATCCTAGTTGACTACAGTGAGAAGATCACGTTACAAACCATGGAATATTGCACTGTTCTGATAAACTGCAGCTCATTATATATGATTTACAAAAATAACCAGCACCTAATATCTAAATATCATACTCTGACTAACTGATCAGGCTTCTGCTTTAAAACAGCTAATATTAAAATATCATATTGTCTTGTTAAAATACTGTTTTAATCACTGATATCGAAAGACAAAGCCAGAGCTCTGGGGTATTTCCTTCTGAACACTGATGATCTGTTGTGCTTTAATTTCTCCTCAGGGACCAATAAGGGCTGTTTGTCTGCACATTACCTCCATCCATATTGACTAAATCCATCTCAGGGGTATTACAATAAAAAAAAATAAATAAATAAAATATTAAACAGAAAATATTTTGCTCATCATCTAAAACGAACTCTAACTGAAATTAGTAAATATTATAAAATTAAATGCTTATAAAATTCAATTCAGGTTTATTTCTATAGCACTTTTTACGAAGTAGATTGTGTTAAAGCCCCTTAACAAAGTTCTAGAAAATAGAATTTGTATGAGTCCAGATGTCAAAGTTGAAGTTCAGTTTAGTGTGGATAAATTTTCACTACTGAAAGTTCAAACACTGAAGAGCAAATCCATCGATGCGCAGCTCCACAAGTCCCAACCAAGCAAGACAGTGGAGATAATGCATTATATTTATGTTTTCAGTTATTTCTCACATTCATTTGCTTAAATTACCTAAACCAAAGTAAAAAACACTGACTGTTTATGCAATTTAGTAATGTAGGGTGAAATAAATAACTAAATAAAATTGAAGTAAATAAACTGTGCCTTTTGTGCATCATTTTGGCATTTTGTAACATTGGCAATATGATTAAATCATAAATCAAAAAATAAACACGAATGATACTAAATTAAATTCAACGAACAAACTGGAATTGAAAGCACATCGTAGTTTAATTCATGAAAGTTGCTCTGTTGTGTGCTTTTTATCAAATTCAAGCAAAAAAATGGTCTTGAATGCATTTGTGGTCTTCTAGATTTATAGTTTCTGCCATTTAAAAGAAAGAAAGAAAGAAAGAAAGAAAGAAAGAAAAAGAAATTAGCACTTCTGAGATCAGTCAGCAGGGTTCATTAGGTGTGAATTGCTATTTTTTACGTACTCATCCGAAAAATTGTCAAACGCCATGACATTATAGATCATTTTGAGACATGCAAACAAAAACAATGGTCCCAGCGTATTTTTCTGTTTTACATTTTATAATTTCTAAAGCTTTCGAGAATCTAAAGAGAGCCACACAATGATAAAAGTACTCAATAGTGAGAATTGAGTATTACTCTGTGAAAAGCTGATGCGTGTACATGCAATTTGTGTGTGTGTGTGTAAACGTAACATTCTGTAGTGCATTTAGTGATTGTTTAAGTCCATTTGACAATTTCATCATACAGTAAACACCCTTCATCTTCTTATCAGTGACATAGTTTAAAAAGCCTCTGGCTCATTGCGTGTAAAGATTTTTGACATCTTCTTGGACAATTGCAATACTTTTACAATGGTTTGCTGCATGTATAAAGCATCCATGTATTGAGGTTGTTCAATATGATGCAATTGAGTTTTCTCTGTGCGATTTGATTTGGACAGGAATCGCTGGATAGATTTTTTACTAAGCCAATCCCCGTACACAAGAAAAAAACAAATAGTGACTGCAGGTTGAAGGAAAGTAGTGGAGTAAAAGTACAGATACTGCTGTAAAAATGTACTCTAGGGGAAGTACACATTTTTAAAACTACTTCGTAAATTACAATTCCTGAGAAAAAAAAACTACTCAGTTTTAGTAATCGGAGTATTTGTAATTTGTTATTTTACACCACTGCTGTTGTTACAGTAATGAAATAGTTTGATAACAAGCAGAAAATGTTCACTGGGCCAATGACATGACAACATTGAATTCGTCTATAGAGTTGATTACATTTTCATGACTGGATTGTGAGAATTTGATTGAGATTTCAACGTCCTCTCCTATATTCGGGATTGGCTCATAGTAATTTATTCAGATATTTTCTGCTGAAATTCCAACAGTACTAACAGTATGCCAATGAGAACACTAGCATGGGATTCCCTGACAGAAAGAAAAAGAGTTGATTATATAATCTAGCACAGCACACACTCGTTCCAGAGATGCCTTCTGCAGTCTATGTAGATACCTGTAGGGTCTCCAAAGACATTTTCATGTTCTTCAGCTCCTGAAGCAAGTCAATGGCACCATCCTGAACATAAAAACACAAGGAGGTGAGAAACAAACAAAATTGGTAAACAGTCACTACAACAACTTCTTAAATGCGTCAGTAAACACTAGCTTCTTCAACTATAGCTTGGTTTACACAAAAACACAGGCAGATACTATGTTTTGGGGACGAAACTGGGGCTGACTTGTGTGAAGTACTAGATAAATGAGTCTTTTGTTTGCGCTGGAGAAATTTGGAGAACAACCAGCTGCCAGCTCATCACAGCACACAAACGCTTCAAACATGAGAGTACAAAACGAACGAGTGATTGTCAATGGAGACTGACCAATAAGAGCACACCGGGCGGTAGTCTGGAATAGGATGAAACAGGTGATAATCACACACACACCAACTAGTCTCCTGCTGGTTTAACGGATACAAACATGAACGAACGAACGTCGAATAAACAATGTTCTCCTGCCTGTTTTATTATTATCAGATGCTACAGAAAAAAATGTGTGTCACTTACGGTGTTTTTTTTGTGCACCATTTTGTCCAGCTTCTTGGCGATGCGCTCCACTTCTTGGTCCTTCACCATGTTTGCAGGTTTAGGGCTGTTTGATGGCGCCCGGTGGCCAAGCCTCCATTTACGTGTGAAAATGCGCCCGTCTCTCTCTCTGTGTGTCTCTCTTTTAGTGGCAGAATGAGAGGAATCCACTGCCTTTCACTTCGCTCTCGTCTGTTGTTGCATGGTTGATTCGCGAGCGAGTCGTTCTTATGAGTCGAATCATTTTAAAGAATCACTTGAATTCGAACGATTCGTTTACGAACGAGATTGAATCAGTGACTGTGCTTCTCGACACAACAACTCACCAATTGTTTGGAAAATCATTCAAGAACATCGTCTTTTCTGGCCATTTTATTTCGTAATGACACAAGAGTATCATTTTAAGTGACCAAAATGGAGTGAAAGGTAAGTTATTAATGTACTTTACTGGCTATATGGTTCTGTGGGAATTGTCAACACAAAAGTCAAAAAAGTTTCAGGATATGTCCAATGCTTGTGAGCCACTAACTAACTAGGTCAATGTGAATTAAAATAAACACGTTTGATAGTAAAAAAAAAAGGTTAACTATTGCAGTATTGATTTTCTAAGCCTATTTTATGCCACAAAGAGATGTCATTTGGTCACGTGATGACATAAACAAAAATCATCCCTGAATTGTTCATTGAGTGGTGTTTGAAAGAATCGATTCGCGAAAATGAGCTGCACTGCACATAGTTTCTGTTTCGAAGCAGGGTGTTGTGGGGAGTGGAGTTTATTCACCACAGAAGCAAGCAGCCAGTTTGGTGTAAAAAAAACAAAAACAAAACAATAACAACTTTAGGTTATTAAGGAGACAATGCAGTCCTAACACGGATTAAAGAGTTTTTAAATTATTTGACAACTGCAATCGTCATACTCCAAAATTATATTCATCATCCAAAAAGGGTTTAGGCTATATTATATTTTATTATAATATATTATTCATTTATTTATTCATTTTCTTGTCGGCTTAGTCCCTGTATTAATCCGGGGTCGACACAGCGGAATGAACCGCCAACTTATCCAGCAAGTTTTTACGCAGCTGATGCCCTTCCAGCCGCAACCCATCTCTGGGAAACATCCACACACACACACACACACACACACACTCATACGCTTCAGACAATTTAACCTACCCAATTCACCTGTACCTCATGTCTTTGGACTGTGGGGGAAACCGGAGCACCCGGAGGAAACCCACACGAAGGCAGGGAGAACATGCAAACTCCACACAGAAACGCCAATTGAGCCGAGGTTCAAACCCGCGACCCAGCGACCTTCTTGCTGTGAGACGACAGCACTACCTACTGCGCCACTACCTCGCCTTATATTATATATAGTTAATCTGGGGATGCCACTGCGGAATGAACCGCCAACTTATCCAGCATTTGTTTTACGCAACGGATGCCCATCCAGCTGCACCCCATCACTGAGAAACTCCCATTCACACACATACACTACGGACAATTTAGCCTACCCAGTTCACCTATACTACATGTCTTTGAGCTGTGGGGAAAAACCACGCAAACACGGGGAGAACATGCAAACTCCACACAGAAATGCAATCTGTCCCAGACAAAGCTTGAACCAGCGATCTTCTTGCTGTGAGGTGATTGTGCTACTACCCACTGCGCCACTGTGAACCACCATCCAGCACATGTTTTTTACGCAGCGGTTGCCCTTCCAGGTACATTTACCAATACTACATGCCTTTGGACTGTGAGGGAAACCAGAGCACCCGGAGTATAGGGAGATCATGTAAACTTCACACAAAAACGCCAACTGACTTAGCCGAGGCTTGAACCAGCAGCCTTCTTGCTGTGAGGCGACAATTACTACGCCACTGCGTCACCCTATATTATATTAATTTTTCTTTGGCTTAATCCCTTTATTCATCAGGTGTCACCACAGCGGAATGAACTGCCAAATTATCCAGCATATGTTTTACACCGAGGATACCCTTCCAGCTGCAAACCAGTGCTGGGAAACATCCATACACACTCATTCACATACACTATGATGGATAACAAATTAAGTTATAGGCTAAAATAATTTTTACAGAATTAAATCATTTAAGTCTAAATTATTACATTTTGCTATTGTGTAACAAACAATTTAATAAATAGTTAAACATACCTTGTTTGTTTAACAAAAATGAATAGAGTTTTAAAAACTTCTTTTATAGAATCTGAGCACACACTTTAAGGTTAGTTGATTTTTTTTCTAGCATTTTAGACAGCTTTTTTAGGCTGCTGGTCAGTCAATTTACTTTAATTAAAGGGCATTTTCTTAACCAAACAAACCTTGTATAACATTATAAAAATGGCATGTGACACTATGATTTTGTCACTATGATTTGATGTTGTGGCATTTAGTTTAACAGTTACTGGATGAATCAGTAGAGGGCGTTATTGTAACAAGTTATTTACTATTTGAAAACCTAAACCAAAATGCGTTCATGAACGTCCTTGCATTGATAGGAACAATAGTTTTTAAATTGGGGCCACAAGGGAGTGCTAAGGAGTCTGTGGAAATGTTTGAAGAAAAAGCTTTAAAAGAACAGTTCAACCAACATTTTTAAATTACTCACCGTTTACTCACCTTCAAGCAGTCCCAAATCTTTTCTTTCTTCTGTTGAAAACAAAATTATATATTCTGAAGAAAGATTAAAACCAGTGATGTCCAATAGTAGGGGGAAAGTATAAGATAGATGTTAGTGGTTACAGGTTTTCAACATATCTTTTTTTGTGTGTGTTCAGCAGAAGGAAGAAGCTAATAACGCTTTGTAACAAGCAAGTTAGTAAATGATGACAGAATTTTCATTTCTGGGCAAACTACCCCTTCAAACAAAAAAAATAAATAAATAAAGTAAATAAATAAAAATTTGTTAAAACTATTTAAAATGATTAAATAAAGTCTTATTAAGACATTTTATTTCTTTATAATTGAGATAAATAAACCATTAGTATTAAACCAATATATATCTTTAATTAAAATGTTTCAATTTTATAATGCCTCAATAAAATGTAATATAACAACAACAGTAACACAATAATAATAAAAATAAAGTAATAATAAAAATGACAATTTTTTATTAATGAAATATTATTATTATTATTATTATTATTATTATTATTGTTATTGTTATTATTATTGTTTTTATTATATACAAATTTGATTTAATAAAATTAAAATAAATCATTGATGCAGTTAGATAAAAAGAAAATCTCTGTATAAACAGTTCCAATAAATTTGTTCTTGTATAAAAATGTAAATAGATGTCTTTACATTTTAGAATAGAGGTCATCATGCAAGCATCATCCTTTTTGGGGTCTGTGGTAATTGGCATTTGTATTGTACATCATCTTCAGATTATTATTGACCTGCTTTTAGTAAATATTATGACCTAGCCATATGGTGCTCCTCTTAGGCTTTCACAATGTTGTGATGAAATTAAAACAGTGATGCAGTTTGGCATTAAGACTTTGTACACACCTTACGGCTCAATATTGCTAAAAAGGGATTTAGATGTACACTTTTACATTTTGCTTTCATTTGTGCAAGACATTTTGGTCTCTTTATTATACTTTAAAAGGATCTTTTAGAACATGTATAAATATCAGAAAAATAACTTGTTTTATTTATAGTAAAAAGTTTAGTAGGCTTTCAAATTAAGGAAATGTAAAAAGCCAGAGACCGAAAACATATAGCAGTATCAAAAATGATTTGTTGAAGTGCAGAAAATATTGCGTTCACATTATTTTTCTGACTGTTGTACAGCATCTGTTCATTTCTTATTCCGATCAATACAGATTTCAGCATGTTCCGTGACTGTAAAACAATAGTGACACGCCGAATCAGAGCTGTGAGCATGAACATCGCATAATGCTCTGTTAATATATAGTAGCATTACAAATAGAAAAATGCAGTGTTATCTTTTAGGAATTAAATATTTTTTAGATATTATAAACCAATCACTATTACAAATATATATATATATATATATATATATATATATATATATATATATATATATATATATATATATATATATATATATATATATATCAATGTTAGATTTATAGTGAGAATCTTCTAGGTGCATTTATATTTTAGAATGGGGAACCTTAGGCAAGGATATTTGGGGTATGTGGTATTTAAAAGATTAAAACTGGTTTAGATAACAAAATATTGAACCAATTTACATTTACATTACTTTATAGTTCACCCAAATCGTCATTTACTCTCCCTTCTTCACTTGTTCCAAATCTGTTTGAGTATTTTTTGTCTGTTGAACACAAAGGAGAATAATCGGATGAAGAAAGCTGGAAACCTGCATCTTTGACTTGCATAATATTTGTTTTTCCCTAAAATAGAAGTTACTGGTTACAGGTTCAGTTTTCTTCAAAATATCTTCTGTTTTCTACATAAAAAGAAAATTAAAAATATTTGGAACCACTTAAGTGAATCGTGAGTAAATTTTCACTTTTTTGTGAACTATCCCTTATGGTTAATTTTGACCTGCATTCAACATCAACTTTAATTGTTCACATTGTTTAAAGCACAAATATTTGCTGTCAAATTATCAATAAGATTTGGCTTGAAGTATTAAACTTTTTTTAAAGATTAAGCTTCACACATGCACACACAAACATTGCACATTAAGGCAAAATGATGCTAAACAACATTTTTTTTAAACATCATTTTTGGTCCAGTGCAAGAAATTATTGATTTGCCTGAAGTAAAAGAGTAATTATAATAATTAGAGTTACACTGAATACACGTTAAATCATACGTTGCTCATTTAAAATTAAGTTAAACCCAAAGTTAAACTTCACAAGTCATTTTAAAACTGAATAATAATCAGAGAGGCACTGAATTTACTGTAAAACATACTTGAGGTCAAAATTATTAGCCCCCCAGTTTATTATTTTTTTTCCCCAATTTCTGTTTAACAAAGAGAAAATTTTTTTCAACACATTTCTAAACATAATAGTTTTAATAACTCATTTTTAATATCTGATTTATTTTATCTTTGCCATGATGACAGTAAATAATATTTTACTAGATATTTTTCAGGACACTTCTATACAGCTTAAAGTGACATTTAAAGGCTTAACCAGGTTAATTAGGTTAACTAGGCAGGTTAGGAGAATTAGACAAGTTATTGTATAACAATGATTTGTTTTGTAGACTATAGAAAAAAAACATAGCTTAAAGGAGCTAATCATTTTGACCCTAAAACGGCTTTAAAAAAATTAAAAACTGCTTTTATTCTAGCCGAAATAAATCAAATGAGACTTTCTCCAGAAGAAAAAATATTATCAGACATACTGTGAAAATTTCCTCGCTCTGTTAAACATCATTTGGGAAATATTTAAAAAAAAACAAAATTCAAAAAGGGGCTAATAATCCTGACTTTAACTGTACATTGCTTATTTACATTTTTAAGTTGACTCGAAACATCAAGTTAAATTTAGTTTAATCTAAAAAAAAAATAAAAAAAATGTTAAACCTGATTTTCGAAATTACGTTAAAGTAACTTAAAAACATGTTGTCTTCTTTTGTTATGTCATTTTTTACAGTGTATTTATGCTTAACAGTGTGCTTGATTCATAAAAAATTATAATATACTGACCATTCACCTTCCATAAAATTCTGTCACCATTTACTCGCTTTACTTGTAAGGGTGAATATATGGTGTATAAATGTTCACTTTTGGGTGAACTGTCCCTTGACTGATAAAAGAGACCCTCACAGCACAGCTGATTTAAAAATGATTGTTCAAATAAACACTCGCACACACTGTTGTGGGGCATCTGTTCATTTCTGAATCCGATCGATACACATTTCTGCATGTCACGTGAAGCTAAAACAATAGTGACACGCTGAATCAGAGCCATGAGCATGAATGTCCCATAATGCCCTGTTGAGCGTGTGGTATGTGCACACACGGGGCCCGACGCCTCAGTGTTTGAGTGGATTTGACAGCGAGGCCTGTTCTCCAGCTGAGGAAACCCCACCTCAGTGTTCAGAGAGGGGGAAAGTCCCCGAAATGGGCCGCCGCTCAGGCCTCAGTCACTCAGGCAGGAAAGCCGCTCTTCATCACCCAGCTGAGGTCATCTCTGATTATAACCGATCGGCTCCCGGTTCCTGCCATACAGGACCCGTTTAGAGGGATGCAGGCGGTGCCATTCTTGCTTTGGACTTTTGTGTGGTGTAGAAGTGTGCTGATTGATTGAGCTGTGTGTTTATTTCACTCGCCTTATCAGCGTGAGGCTGCTGCTGGACATTAATCTGTCATCATGGGGTCAAACTGATCTTGAATGGGACGTGCAGTAATAATCATTTTTAGCAGTGTTGACTATTTTATGCTTTCTTTCTTTCTTTTTTTTATTTGAATACGGTGTAAATATATCAATTCTCAAATTATACAGTAAATGCTTCGATAAGAACTTTATTTGGACAAATTTAAAGGCAGCTTTCTCATTCAGAATTATTTTTTTGAGCTGTTAGATATTCAAATAGTTGCATCTGAAACGGTCACCTCATAGCAAGGAGTTATTCAACTTTCATAATAAAAGTATAAATATTATACAGTTAAAGTCAGAATTATTAGCCCCCCTGTTTATTTCTTCCCCATTTTCTGTTTAACAGAGAGATGTTTTTTTTTTCAACACATTTCCAAACATAATAGTTTTAATAACTCATCTCTAATAATTAATTTTTTTTATCTTTTCCATGATTACAGTAAATAATATTTGACTAGATATTTTTCAAGACACTTTATACAGCTCAAAGTGACATTTAAAGGCTTAACTAGTTTAATCAGGTTAGCTAGGCAGGTTAAGGTATTTAGGAAAGTTATTGTATAACAATGGTTTGTTCATTAGATTATCTGAAATATATATATATATATATAGCTTAAAGGGGCTAATTATTTTTATCTTAAATTTTTTTTTCAAAAATTAAAAATGCTTTTATTCTAGCCGAAATAATACAAATAAGATAAATATATAATCTCAAAAGGGGCCTAATAATTTTGACTTCAACTGTATATGATATATATATATATATATATATATATATATATATATATATATATATATATATATATATATATATATATATATATATATATATATATATAATGCACAGTGATCAGCATAAATGACTACATCCTATTTCTCTGTGAATATAGGTCATATATTTTGGTGCATTTGACCAAAATAGATTTATTAAACAGATACATTTATTCAAATAATGTTTTAGTCACCAAACATCTTTAGAAATAGAAAGAAAATACATTTAAATTTATGTGAAATATTGGATAAATAAATTACAAACTGCAAAGTTTCAACAAAATTTTACACATTTGTTGTTTCTCTTGAATTTTGCCCTTTTTAAAATATAATTAATTAGATAAGCTCCAAATTTGACTACAGTACTGACTAATCTAATGTATATGCACAAACAGTTGAAGTCAGAAATATTAGCCCCCTTTGAATTTTATATATATATATATATATATATATATATATATATATATATATATATATATATATATATATATATATATATATATATATATATATATATATATATATATATATATATATTTCCCAAATGATGTTTAACAGAGCAAGGACATTTTTACAGTATGTCTGATAATATTTTTTTTTACTTCTGGAGAAAGTCTTATTTGTTTTATTTTGGCTAGAATAAAAGTAGTTATAATCTTTTTTTTAAAAACCATTTTAAGGTCAAAATTATTAGCCCCTTTTAACCATATATATTTCTGAAACAGAACAAACCATTGTTATACAATAACTTGCCTAATTACCCTAACCTGCCTAGTTAACCAGATTAACCTGGTTTAGCCTTTAAATGTCACTTTAAGCTGTATAGAAGTGTCTTGAAAAATATCTGGTAAAATTTTATTTGCTGTCATCATGGCAAAGATGAACTAAATCAGTTATGAATGAATGAACGCAAGCAGTTTTAAGTCAGTTTAACATAATATAAGTTCAATGGACTTATAAGGTTAATTTGATTCAGCTTAAAAATTTAAAGCAACCAGGATTTTATTTTTTTTTTTTTACAGTGTATAAACTTTTTTTCTTTTTCTTAAGAATGCCTATTTATTTAAGTTTGGCTGGAATAAAAACAAATCATAAATAAATAAAAAAAAGAAACTTAGGCTCAATATTATTAGGCTTCATAAGAATTTCTTTTTTTTTCTTTTTTTTTTTTGACTGGGTACAACCCACTGTTGTTCAATACCTTGCCTATTTAACAGAACTTGCCTGGTTAATTATTCAACTTAATTGTTTTATGTTCAATCCACTTAAATTTGTAAAAAAACAAACAAAAAAAAAAACACATATGTTAACTTAATTTATTCATGTTATCCCAAACAATCCATTTTGTGGAACCCAGCATTTTTTACAGTGCTATATACGGTGGGGACATATTTATATAATTTTAATGCATCCATGCTCAAAGGTTATCTCTGAAGCATAGTTAAACATCTAGCAACATGTAATAAAGTAAACATAGAAATAAATACAGCAAATATGCTATTGTACTTTCCTCTATGTGTTACACATACTGATTTAACACACAGTATTAAAGACAGAACCCACGTTTGCTGTAACAGTTTTAAATCCCGCAGGGGAGCAGAACTGTGTGTGTCTGAGTGGGAGAAACAGAGAGAGAGTGACATCTCATGCATGTGTGCTGAGTTTAAACAGATCGCTCTGTCAATAAGCACTTTCAAATTGAAATCAGATGCTGACCACTTCAAGCCCCAAACCTACATCCTCTTTACAATCACAGAGGAAATGTAACATGGAGCTGCGCGACCTGTCCAGTGCAGTCAAAGAGACCATCTGTAATTGCAAACAGTTTTAGCAACCAAACCCTGGGCTTGGAAAATCATCATATGAGACGTGTCTTTACTCTAAGCACTCTGGTGTGCGTTTATTCCAGACGACTGATGCAAGACTGTCATTGAATATCACTGAAGCAGAAAGAGAATGTCAGCTAGATGAACGCTAATTGTGTTTATTTAGCTCACCGATCAAAATATTGCACCATGACATTTTTCTTAAGAATATGTCGAAAAGTATCAAAACATTGCAGCATAATATTTTCGTTTTAATAATATCTTTAAAAGTAATAACATATTTCATCATAACAAATATGTTTGGTTTAGTATGTATGTATGGTTTAGTTTTTTGTTAATATGCTTAAAAGCTCCAAAATGTTAAATCATACCATTGTTTTATTTTTCAATATGCCTAAAAGTCTTAGAATGTTGCATCATAATATTGACATGGCTTTTTATTTATTTATTTAATTTTTTTTTTTTTTTTTACAAAATGCTTAAAAGCACAGAAATGTTGTATAATAATATATGGTTTAGTTTTATAAAAATAATTTGCTTAAAAGTTTCAGAATCTTGCATCATAACATTGATATAGTAGTCATTTTATTCTAAATAATATGCCTAAAATTGCCAAAATATTGCATTATGTTATTATTGTTGTTGTTGTTGTTGTATAAGTGCAAAAAGTAGAAGCATTTGGCATCACAACATTGATATGTTTTAGTTTTTTTGTTTGTTTGTTTTATAATAATGACTTAAAAGTATATTACATCATAACTTTTAATAATATGCTAAAAGTATTAACATTCAAACTAAAAATATTAAGTTGAATATTAAATATAATAATATAATAATAATAATATAATAATAATATTAATTTAATTGGAATCTAATTTATATTCATTTGTTGTCTTGAATTTGTTTTTGCAGTGTAACATTGATATGCTTTAGTTTTGTTTTTGAAAAATAAACTTAAAAGCAAGTCTGCACAATATATCATTTCAGCATCGATATCGCAATTTGTGCGACCGCATTAGTCGCATCGCAAGATCTGCAATGTTGAGTCTGAATTATAGTTGTCCAGGAGCTACAGAACGTGTGATTTGTAGAATCACTGCTAAGTTTAACCATAATAGAGTGAGGGTTTATAATTTCCATGTGTTTCTAAGGTGCGTTTCAAGAGAGTTTAAAATATTTGAGCACAAAAAAAATGTTGGATTGTAATTAGTTGTATTCAAAGTCTTTAAGAAATCAAATCTAACCATATGGTTTTGTTAGCTCACAGTTTTGTGGTGTATAATTCATCTTTACATGTCATTAAGAAAAAAAAAGCCTTTCTAATCTTTAATTAAAATCTGAAAATGCACTTACTGTTTTTGTTTGTTTGTTTGTTTTCACTTAAATTGTCAGATTACATAGGAATTGGGCATGGCTAGCATACTTAATCACGCTGCTCCAAGTGTCAGTTTTGACAACAAACAGAAATGGTGAGAAGGAGGTGTCTGTTAGGTTGCAATAACCCTCTCGAAGCCCTTTTGCCAATCTTTCTGAACGAAATGTCTTCTTTATCCATTCAGCTCGCAGTTGAAAAACAAGCCACGCCCACTGTTGTGTCATTTAAATATTTTGTTTCTCTAAGAACTGTGTCAAAATATAAGAGATTTTAGAGAGATTTAATTTGCATATTGATTATTACTGTGATTTGTTTGCATGAAAAAGGAATCTATTGTCCATACGTTTTGTGATTGTATAGATTTTTTTTTTTTTTTTTTGGGATGGATGTGGAAAATTTTCTTAGAAGGAAAACAAATATTATATTCAAGTTACAAAATTTTGATATTTGCATTTATTATATCAATACATGCAACAAAATTACCTTCCTAGTACAACTTTTTATTATTTTGAGAAAGTTTCATATACATAAAAAATGGACTGGATCAAAGCCAATATTTGAGACTGGGGACTACTGCACAGGTTTGGAGAACGTTGTTAATAAAAAAAATAAATAAATAAAGAAGACTTGTAATTTTCTTAAGTAATATAAGATTTTTTTTACTGAATGCATATTTTTTATGTACACTTTGGCATATATTTTTGTAAACGACTTTATTAAGCTTTATTAAAAATAAAAAAAAATGTAAAATGCGTCACAATACAAAAATTTAAAAAAAAAAATAACGGTCACAGCTTCTGGTTCATGGGGACTTTATTTAATTGTATGGGAAAAAGATGTTTTTTATTAATTTTTTTTAATCTTGTTTCTAGTCTAAATATCTACATTTAAAAAGCAAAACTAGACTATTTGACTTACCCCATTGGCCAATAATTAAAAAAAAAAAAAAACTCAAAATTTGGCCCCTTTTCTTCTGTAGGTGAAAACAAAACTGTGTTTTTTAACTTGATCTAAGAATTTGGAATATTTCGACTAAAAACAAGACAAAGCAAAGTAATAAAGGTTTTTTTTTTTTTTTTGCAATGTGAATACTTGACTTCTGTATCTGAATACTGTTAGACTCCACAGAAAACTTTCAAACAGAGCTATTCAAAACACCCCATGAAATTCTGTTCATATCACAATATGCATTGCAGAAATATTGCAATCTCAGATTTTTTGTGCAGCCCTACTTAAAAGAATCAAAAACTCTGCATCAAAACACTGATACTGTGTTTTTTTCTTGTAAATAATGCTTAAAATGATCAACATATTGCATCATAACACTGATATGGTTTAGTTTTTTGGATTATAATATTAGAATATTGCATCATTCCATTGACATGGTTAGCTTTCATTGTAACTATATGCTTAAAAGTATCAACATGTTGCATCATAATAGGGTTTAGCTAATTGAATTATGATAATAATATGCTTTTTAACGGCTTAACTAAAACATTGCCTTGATATGGTTTTGTTTTTAATAATACCGAAATATTGCAATATCCATTTTTTTCCAATATCGTGCAGCCCTACTTAAAATAATCCGAAAATTGCATTGAAAACATTAATATGGCTGTTTTTCTTGTAAATAATATGCTTAAAATGATCAACATATTGCATCATAACACTGATATGATTTAGTATTTTGGATAACATGCTTAAAATTATCAGAATATTGCATCGTAACATTGACATTTTTAGCTTTCATTTTAATGATATGCTTAAAAGAATCAACATGTTGCATCATAATAGGGTTTAGCTATTTGAATTATGATAATAATATGCTTTTTAATAGCTTAACTAAAGTATTGCCTTGATATGCTTTTTATTTTTAATAATACTGAAATATTGCAATATCAGATTTTTCCAATATCTTGCAGCCCTACTTAAAAGAATCAGAAAATTGCATCAAAAATCAATCAACATATTGCATCATAACACTGATATGGTTTAGTTTTTTGGATAGCATGCTTAAAAATATCAGAATATTGCATCATAGCGTATTTTAATTAAATACTTAAAATCATCAATGTCTAATCATAACAGAGTTTAGATATTTGAATTATGATAATAATATTATTTTTATAGTCTAACTAAAATATTGCCTTTATGCTTTTAATAATATTAGTGAAATAGTGCTTGAAGTAAAAATCATCATATTTGTTGTGTTGCAGGCGACTGATGCAAGATTATGGACCAATATCTCCAGTGCAGGTCAAAGCAGAAGGCGAATGTGAGTTAAATGAATGTTAATTGTGTTTTCCTCCATCTCTGTGTAGACCGAATCGTGTTCTCATGTTACCTTTCTAACAAATGTATCTTTCCCTGGCCGTCCTCAATATGATAACAAACTCCAGTCGATGCCATATTTAATGTCTACAGTAATTTTTCATGGTGTTTTTCACTCTCAGGCAGTGCGATACCGTAAAACATGTGAGCCCGGTCGAAGCGGATGATGAGTTACATAAAAAGTCAGGCAGAAGGGGACTGAACATCATCCAAGATCTTATTAGAGACAAAGAAGCATTCTCCTCTTCTCTGTCAAGGGTCCTCTCCGTCTGAAAGGAAAGTGCATGTTCTTGATTTCTAACACATGTATCAGAACACATAAAACAGTGTCTGTAGGACTGCAGGACTGCTCTTGATGTGCTGGGAAAGAGAGTTTAGGCCAGCGGTGATTTGCAGAGCCCACATTACTTATTCGGCTCTGATCGTTTTCATCCTCAAATACGCTGCAAGGAAAGTCAGACTGATCCTGCAGGATGCAGAAACTCTAAACAAACATATTAGTGGTGTTTGTTTGCTTTCTGGACAGCCATGGGTAATGTTGACTTGATTACTTACACTCGTTTTTTTAATTGTATTTAACTGGCAGCAAATACAAAAGGAAATATTCATATAGAGTATAAATGTATTTTCTAGTTCCACAAAAAGTTAACCACTGCAACCATTTCAACATTGATAATAATAATAAGAGTGATCATGAAATCAGAGTACATGTTACAGTGCATTCATGACTGGTGTACTGATGCTAAAATGTAGCTTTATATAAATTAATTGTATTTTAGAATATAATTAGAAAATGTTTAGTTTTAAAGAAGTTGTTCACTTTTACAATGTATTGGTCTCCACTGACTTCCACTTCCAGTCAATGGTCATCTTTAGAAAGTTAATCCCCCAAAAAGTAACTAATTGCATTACTTAATTACTTGTTATGGTAAGTAGTGCATTACGTTACTTTTGAGTTACTTTTGAGTTGACTTTTTCTGACCTGGCTGAGGCTTGGTGCTCTGTTTTAACGATCTAGGCACAAAGTCTAAAGTGGAGGGTGCAAAACCATTGAGGGCAGGTACGAAGCCACTATTGCTATTATATAACTTTGTTTTGTTACTTTGTAAGTGGAAAAACGGAACGCTTCACTGGCGGGAAAACAGTTAAACAGACCATCTGCAGCCTTCTCCATTCGGCCTTTACTTTCACTTTCTCTTTCTCTCTTTCGTAGATAAGGAAACAGTGTTGTACACTCCACTGAATAAGACATCCATTAGCCTACATATTTAATTTAGTTTGTTAAGCACAAAGATTTGTTTCAAAACTATTTTTAAATTCAGTTCTAATTTCCAGCAAACGAATAAATGTACAATAACAACAAAGCGTGGTCAAAAAACTGAGTTGTATCCTAAGACAAGGCCTATGTCCTATATGGCCCAAAATCTGACAGGTGGACAAATTTAAGCTTGTTTTTAATAAAACAAATATAAAAATGCATATAATAAATAATACTACTATTAATAACATTATACAAATAAGACAAGTTGTCATGAATGAACTGAAAAAAAAAAAACAACTAACGCTCTCTGCGCTGGACTTTAGATCAGCTTTCAACTGGTCATTTTTAGTTCCTCAAAATAGCAATGCGCCAACAATGCGCCTTAACACACCTCTTTTCTAAGTGGTGCAAACTGATTTTGGCAAAAACGGGAAAATTAAGGTTGCGCTGGTCTAAAATTAACAACACGTCTGGGCAAACACGTACGTCTTATTGCACTGGTTGTATGATAGGGCCCTTGATCTCTTTCAGAACTTGCAGGTTTTTTTTTTCTTCTTCTTCTTTTAATAGAAGAGTTTACAGCACACTGTATAACCTTCATTTACCTTTAAAAAATAAAAAATAAAACTTTAAAAAGTTAATGTAGGACAAGGTTAGCTTCTCAGAACTTCCTGACCCCCGAGCTATTCGTTCTATTTTTTACAAATTTGAGCTGATGTATTGTCGGGTTGTTCTTGTAAATTACAGCAAAATGATGATAATAAAAAAAGGTATTGCTTTTCTGCTATTTTACAGACTTGATTTCTGTGTTATTTATTGTACAATATATTGTTTCAAACTACTAAAATGTCAATAGAAGCCAGTCTTTTAATGCACAGATAATTTTTCAACATCAAAGTCAACACACAGATGTTCTATTAGTTTTTTTAGTATTAGTTTTTGTTTGTTTATACTGCAATTATTTGTAAAGTTTTTTTTTTTGTTCATAAAATCAACACTGACGTTGTTATTATTTTGTAGCATTGGGTTTTGACTTTGATAGGACATCTAGAACTAAAGTATGTTCTTTGACTGTATGTGCACAGATACAATATGTTTTGTATGGTTAGAAGCGATCGTAGTCCATCAATACTCGCTGCTGCAGTACAACACAGTGCGTTTTTCTTTCCAAAGTCACAGAATATTCTTGTACAGCTAAGCCCATTTGTATTCTTAAATATAATATAACTTTTAAATGTTTGATTCGGATTGGCTGGTGAATATTCTAAGGTGTGGAATTATTTTGAGATAAGTGCACAGCTAGTTCCAGGCAAACCTTGACCGAATTACAGTTTCACATCACTACGCTGAATGATTTCAGTTATTTCACAGCCCACAGCTGTGAAGACTTTGGATGAGATGTGTAAGGAATTACTCCTACACATATGAGCCATTTGAGGACAAAAACCTGACAAGAGTCTAAAAAATGCATCTAAAAAGAGTCTTTTAGATGTGGTCCATTGAATTGTTAGAAAATAACCTGCAACCAAAATGTAATGTTAATTTATTAATAATAAAGCATTGACTTTCTATAATCGTTCACTCTAATAATTCAACAACATTACATTAATTATTATGACATATTACATAATTTATAGTATTTTTTGTTAATGCAGGCTGTACAAGATGTTATTCTGTTCTGAATTAATTAGAAGTGAATCTATAATTGCAAATCTAGCTGTCACTTTGGGATGCCTGATGACGACATCATCATTTTCCCATTTGGACTCATGACAGGCATTTCACCCTTAACAGGAAGAACAATAATGCAGCCACACAATAAGCTATTAAACACATCACATCACACACACACACACACACACACACACACACACACACACACACACACACACACACACACACACACACACACACACACAAACACACACATACACACACATCAGCGATCCCTTCGGAAAACCTTCTGTTTTCCTGCCGCTATTCAATATTATATATTAAAACACACACACACAAACATCATCATCCTTATTTTTTATCAACACCACGAGTATAAACAAAACATTATTTTTGTTGTTGCTGTTGTTGTTGTTGTTGTTCTAAAAATGCAGGATTCCACAGAATTTATTCATGTTATTCCAAGAAATGTGTTGTTTTCAGTCATTTTAAATAAATAGTTTAAACAAACAGCAAAAATATTTATTTTTAAGTATACAAAATTACTGAATATGACCAAAATATTTTGATCACAGTAAAATCATTACAGTTTGATCACAGTTTTTTTTTTGTATATTTAAATGTTTTGTTTCCAAAAATATAAACAAAACTAATTGCAATATACAGTTGAAACCAGAAGTTTACATACACTGTTTTAAAAGGCACATAACCATTTAAAAAAAAGTAATGTGTTAATAATAATGTGACTAAACTTTTTCTCTTTTAGGTAAGTTAAGATTATTAAATGTGTTTCTGTTATGCTTAATAGCAGAATAATGAGCAAGATTTGTTTTGAGAATTTGTTATAACTTTTCTTGAAAGTCTAGTTTACATACAATAAGATTATTATGCCTCTGAAAAAGCTCAGATGATGGTGTCAAGGTTTTGGAAGTTTCTGATTGACTAATTGACAACATTTGAGTTAATCGAAGGCACAGCTGTAGAATAGTATTAGAGGAAAACCTCAAACACACTGCTTTCCTTGTGTGACAACATGGGGAAATCAACAAGCCAGAATCAACAAAAAGCCAGATTGCAATTAGCTAAATTACACTGGGAACAAGACTAATTTTTGGAGATATGTCCTATGGTCTGATGGAACTAAGATTGAACTGATTGGCCATAACGGCCAGTGTTACATTTGAAGGACAAAGGGGAAAGCTTACAAGTCTTGGAACACCATCCCAACTGTAAAGTATGGGGGTGGCAGCATCATGTTGTGGGGCTGTTTTGCTGCAGGAGGTACTGGTCCACTTCACAGCATAGATGGCATCATGAAGAAAGAGCATTATGTAGAAATACTGAAGCAACATTCCAAGACATCAGCATGGAAATTAAAACTTGGCCACAAATGGATCTTCCAAACAGACCATGACCCTAAGCATACTGCCAAATTAGTTACAATGTGCTTTAAGGACAACAGAGTGAATGTTTTTTGAGTGGCCATCACAAAGCCCTGATCTCAATCCTATAGAAAATGTTTAGGCAGAGTTGAAAAATGCTTGTGCGAGCAAGACAGCCAACAAATCTGACTCTGTTACACAAATTCTGTCAGGGGAAATGGGCCAAAAAATGGTTTTGTTCCTTTTTTAGATTGTATGTTAACTTCTGGTTCAAACTGTAACTGCTGTATTTTAAAATTAGCTGTTGTTATTTTTTCTTTATAAATTGGTCGCTTTATTTTAAGGTACAATTCTTACTATTAGCAGACTATTAAAAGGAAATTAAATGGAAAATATTATACATATTTCTCAGACAACTGAATATATAATAAAACGTGCATGTGCAATCCAGTAACAAAACAACCCTCACTCTCTCAGCCACCTCCTGTCTACTGCCCTCATTCCCGCTTCAGTCCTGTGAAAACACTTTCTCTCTCTCAAGAAGTAACGCCTCAGTCCTAAAATCCCCCTTCAGGTCTGTCTCAAGATACCACTGTCAGCTTGCAGACCCGTTTGAGCAGTAAAATAAAGACGTCCGGCGGGTCTGCCTTGCCCCCCTCTTCCCCCTCGTCCTTCAGCCTTGACCCTGTGCTGGTCTTCCCCTCGGCAGCTCTCAGCGGGTCACGGAGCTGCTGTGTGGAGTCTCTGTGTGGGAAGCCGTCGCTCCTCTCACTCTCACACGCACCTCCGCGCTCTTCCTCTTCACCGCTTCCTCCTGCTGCCGCCCGTCACCACTCGCGCTCGCACACACGGCTTTTTGTTTTGTGTTTGGATGGTTTTGTTCTGTTTTCTTTCCCCATCTCTCCCTCGCTCTCCTCGTCTGTCCTCGGGGATTGACAGAAGAATAGCGGGACAGTAAAGCTGAGGTGTTCGCATTTCCTCTGGCTGCAGTGAGGGCTCCTGTCACTCTCGCTCTTCCTCTTCCTTCATCATCTTCATGGTTTAAAGCAACAGTTCAGCTGAAATCACATCATTTACTTGTGTTAACTGGGATAACTTAGCCAGAAAATAAAAATTGTCATCATTTATTCAATTGTTCCCAACCTGAGCTACTTTCTTTCATTTAGCCAGCCCGATTCAGTAGTATCTGCCTGCAGACTTGCATATGCAAGATGAGATACGCAGACTCACACATGCAAGCTCAAGACACAATACACTCAAAGGAGCTAGTGACCTCACTGTGTAGGGTTAGGGGCGGGGTTAGGTGTGCGCAAGGGTCACAAAACAAACACATTTATTTGAGATGTATAAAGTCATATGTCCCACATTTCTAAAAACACTATTAGGACACACATATATTTACTAAAAGTTTAAAATTGGTTGTTTAGAGCAGTGGTTCCCAACCTTTTTCTTTGGGGCCCCCCCCATGAACATATGCAAACATTGGAGCCCCCCACCATATAAATACACACGCACGCACATACATATGTACTGTGTGTGTATATATATATATATATAAATATATATATATATATATATATATATATATATATGTGTGTGTGTGTGTGTGTTTGTGTAATATTGATATATAGTAATATGTATAGAAAATATTAATTAATCAGTTTTAACTTGTCTTGGCCTTCAATAAAATCAAAATTTAGGTAGGCTTTGTCATACTGTCTAATCTTTTTCTTCGCCTCTGAAGAATCCCTGCATTTACGTTTGTCTGCCATTTTTGTTTTGATTTTGCCTTTACGACACGTTGACAAGCAGATTGCGCGAGTGAGCAAAATTTAAATAATTATTTAAAGTTATTTATTTTAATTATTTTCACTATTATGTTGGAATTTTAAGCATGCGTTTAGATTTTTATTTATTTTTTTGGTACTTAAAAATACATATATAATAGTAGGGCTGCTCGATTTTGGGAAAAATCATAATCACAATTATTTTGGTCATAATTGTAATCACGATTATTCAAAACCATTGCCAGTTAAAGTCAAAATTATTAGCGCTCCTGAGATTTTTTTTTTAATAAATATTTCCCAAATTATGTTTAACAGTATTTCCTATAATATTTTTTCTTCTATTTGTTTTATTTTAGCTTGAATAAAGAAAGGTTTAAATATTTTTAAACCAATTTAAGGTCAATATTATTAGCCCCCTTAAGCAATATATATTTTTGATTGTCTGCAGAATAAACTACCGTTATAATGACTTGCCTTATTACTCTAATTAAGCCTTTGAACTGCACTTTAATCTGAATGCTTGTATTTTGAAAAATATCTAGTAAAATATTATGTGCTGTCATTATAGCAAAGACAAAAAGAAATCTCAGTAATTAGAAATGAGATATCAAAACTATTATGTTCAGAAATAAGTTAATAAAATATTCTTTCCATGAAACAGAAATTGGACAGGAAAAGGTTTGCTAATATTCAAGAAGGCTAATAATTCTGACTTCAACTGTATACATACAGTTATTTTCCACCCTGCAAAGGAAAGAGAAATAAATACAATAGAATAAAAATATGAAACAAACTGTGCTTTAAGCATCGTCACTGTAAGAAAAAACTTTAGCTACAGCAGTCCTTCAGTCAAGAGCAGCGAGGGTTTTCTCGTTGTGTTTGTTTAATAATGATAAAAACAGGCGGCAGAAGGATTATAGCGCACTGTCTCTTTAATGGTTTCTCTTTCACGTCTTTTGATCCTCAACTCGTTTGTTTATTACACAAATGAGGGTTAATGTACATAATCACTAAACACCGCGTTTTGACACATATTTTACCATTAAAGCGCTCACGTTAAGATGACTTTAGATGTCTGCGCTCCTCTGCTCGTCTCAGTGTGTGAATGAGAGTGAATGCTGACCGGCCGCATGCTTCTGACTGCGTAATCGTGCTGCACACACACATAAGCTCTTTCGCGCTTTTAAGAGCCATTTAAGAGCGTGTACAACTGGAACGTGGCAAAATATAATGCAATAATCATTTATCTCGATTAATGCTTTTTATAATCGTTTGAAACTGAAATCTAAATCGGATATTCGATTAATTGCAAAGCCCTTTATAATAGTGGAGCATTTTTATGCCTTTTTCTACCTTAATACTTATCCTCTCCCGCGCCCCCCCTGTGAACTCTGGCGCCCCCCTTAGGGGGGCGCGGACCCCAGGTTGGGAACCACTGGTTTAGAGCAAATCTGTAAATTTTGAAGCTACATCACGACGATGAGATCATTGTGTAAATTCCAGTAAGGAGATTGACTGTTTGTACCAGCCGGTACAAAGTGATGTCATTGAGTTTTCAGCACATCTGTTCAATAATTCATGAGAAAGACTTGGTTCAAACCAATCAGCTCGCTCTATTGTGAACGACTTGCAACTTTATTAATATGCATGATATAGCTTCGAAGACTCCTTTTAACTGTGGAGTGTTTAAAGAGACGTCACGTTGTGTTGCCAACCGTACAAGTAACAAGTAGTAGAAGAATTGGTCGGAGACGTGTCGTCAGTGTTGCGTTTATAAATGTGCCACAACGAAGGTTTTGTTTCCATTTCCCCGCGATGAGAGCACAGCTTGCGTGTGGACCTACATGTGTGGATTACAGTGGTCTGCTAACATGCCACAAAAATTTGTTTGTTAGGAACATTTTTTACATGAGAGCTTTTCGGATCTGGAAATAGTGAAATCCGGATTTGCCATTAGTCTTCTTTCAGCAGTTCCAGTTGGTGTTGATTGTCCTGTCTCAGATTTGGTGTGTGACCGAATGTTCTTTGTTTATGTTTATTTAGATGACAAAGTTAGTTAGTATCTTTAGTAGTACTCTTTCAGTTTTTAAAGACATCCCTTAGTAAAAATGATTTAGTTACTAAGTTTACAATAATATTACTACAATATTATGGACTAAAAATCCTCCACTTCCACATAGCTCTGAGATCCGCTGTAAATGCTGGTCTTGAATCACTGTCTCCACTGCGTCTGTGTTTATGTTGCTGGTGTTTAAATCAGTTGTTGTGCATGTAATAAAACTCTCCTTTTCATGCAAACCCTTCTCTCTTTCACCACTCGACACTCACACCTAAACAAAGTTTTTTCACCCACTCTTCCGACTTTTTTCAAACTAGAGGTGTAAAACCACCCTGCTGAGACAAGGGGGTTTCATGGCCCTTTAAAGGGCTACGAAACCCCCCTGTTTTAGCAGGGTGTTTTCACACCTCTAGTTTGGAAAAGTCAGGAAAGTGGGCGTGTCAAGCTCTGTTTGGGGGGGAGTGTCGGAGGAGTAAAAGAGGGAAGGTGCATAAAAATTTGCATAAAAATGGGAGTTTCGGTTTGGGCACACACTGATTTTCACAGAGGTAAAACAACACAAAGACATAGGGAAGAAAGACAGTGACTGTGCTTACATGGACATCAGTAATCAAACAATTTGACAAATTATTAAATGGTGGACTTTAACTGCAGTTTGGCACTTTCATTCAGGAATTTTTTTCATGCCCTTCGTGACAAACAAGATATTTGATTCGAGAAATTGCTGGAAGAGTGTATTTTCTGCATTTCTCAGAAACTTAGATGTACTTGGTAGGTAGCGTCAGAAAACTGTGTGTGTTATTCCTGTTCCAAAATAGGGTGAAAATTCTAAACAACAATAATAGTTTGATTGCGGTATTTACATGTTTACACTCAGAGAGCAGCATTTACAGCGGATCTTTCAGTTCATAATATTTTAGTGATATTAATGTACTGTAAACTTTAGTAACTTAAAAATCATTTGACTAAGGTTCGTCTTTAAACACTGAAAAAGTACTGCTGACAATACTAACTAACTTTGCCATCTGAATAAACAAACAAAGACCACTGATCACTTACCAAATCTGTAGAGACAGGACAATCAACACCAACTGGAGCCGCATCTTTATTAAAAGGAGACGAACGGCAAATCCGGATTTCACCATTTCCAGATGAGAAAAGCTCTCAGGTAAAAAAAATGTTCCTTAGACACATATTTTTGTCGAGCTTAGCGTGCACTGATCCACACGTGAGTCCTGCTTAAAGTGACAATTAAAAAAATAAATAATTTTTACTTTTTTGTGAAATATACGTGTCCTAATAGTGTTTTTAACTGCGTGAGACACATATATGACTGTCAACAGCTCAAAAAATGTGTTTTGGTGTTTGGTGGGACCCTTCAAAAGCATTGCATGCAGCTCAGCTTGCATCTGCAGCCAGACACTTCTTGCCCGATCTCACGAGGAAACACCACTACTTAAAATATTATATAAAAGTTGCTAATTCGTACGAATTCATACGACTATGAAAATGTAATTTTTTAAATAAAGGCATGCCCCCAAAACCCACCCTTAAACATACCCAGCTTCGAGGGATGGGCAAATCATGCTAAAATGTGTAAATTAGATTATACAAATTAACCACTAAATTAAAAAGTTACAAGTTCATGCACAAACACAAAATAAGTGCCGCCTCTGAAAGTGTACACAGATGAATTCGTAGGCCACACTTTCCTGTTAACAAGGGACTCTGTAATAGGGCTGTGCGATAAATCTAAATTCAACTGAATCAAGTTTATGAATAGTAAATCACAAAATCACCATGTAAATATATAAATACAATGTAAATTTGCAGCTGAGAGTAAATGCCTGACTGTCCTCTTTGAGTGACAGGTTTGCTAGCCAATTGAATGAGCCCACTCTCATTGTGCCCAATCAACACAGCTCAAACCAAATGCACCACCCACTATTAAATAAAACAAACAGCTTGGTGAAGTATTGATGATGTCTCCCTAGTCAGAGGGCTCTGATTTCTTTTGCAAGTGACTGAGTTTTGAATAAATGTAGTTCAGATGTACTGTATTATCACTCGTCTTATAATTACTACATTTCACTCTTGGTATTTTGACAGTAAGACAAAAAGCAGTAGATCTGACACTCTTTAAACACTGGAACCACATTCATGAGGAGGCTTTTTCAGACATGTTGAGTCTTATGCACGCAATTCCCCACCAGTGGGCTATATGCAAGTGTTTTTTTTTTCGGTTACTGATAAACTTCTGGTGAAAGGTTAATGTGACTATTTGAAATTTCACAGGGTGAAATTTGCAGCATTGACAATGTAATTTAATGAACATATAATGAGTTAAATAGACCTAATAATTTTTTTTAGTTTTTCAAGTGTAAAATGAGATGAAAGGCTGTTTAAACACAAGCGGCGTGAAAGCAGCAGGGGAGCGCAGAAATTCCTTTGAAAATACTGTGGTAAAATAAATTTCCATATTTTAAAGACATGGTGTGGAAAAACGGAATTTAATGCAGTGCTTCTTGTCCGGTCTGAGATCCACTTTATTTCATGTATATAAATCAGGCAGTGAAGATCATTTGATTTTTGAAGAAACCAGATCTTAATCGCTTCAATGTTATAATGACATTTCACCAGAAGAGCTTGGACTGACTACTGAAAATTAAAAGTCTCTGTGCATATACCCTGTTGACAGAGATCTCCATGTTTCACTCAGTCATGCAAGCCAAGAGATCGTCAGAGTCTCAAACACAGAGAATCAGAGATGGCAAAAATTACAGACATCCTCTACTCAATTAGAAATACAGATACTCTTGTTTAAAATGACTCTGGTAAAAGTACACTTTTGTACTCAAATAAAAGTAAAGAAGTATGGCCTGAAATAGTACTTAAGTAAAAAAAAAAACTATTAATTATTAGTACCTGTTTTAGTTTTACAGCGGTAACTACACTGTACAGTTGTGCTCAAAAGTTTACAAACCCCTTGAAGAATGTGTTTAAACAAGTTCTAAACTTTTGAGCACAGTTGTATACATCTATTTGTTGTTTGTTTTGTTTGTTTGTTTTTAGAGTAATGTGTGTATTGGATTACCAGGTAAAATCATAAATCATTTGATGCTGTTTTCATGTGATAAATGCTTGATCCTTGGCATTGTGTTTTTTTATTCATAAATCACACATTATAAATACTTTTGATGTTCTATAACATTTATCTAACAATCTGTCTGTAAAAATCAATGAACACAACAATGTATATACATGTGAAAACTATCAAACAGTGTTTTTTTTCAGAATTCTGCACTAGAAAATATGAACTTGTTGGAAATAAATCTCAATGCATAAAGTATTCAAAAACGAATCTTATTATTGGGTATAAACGTAACATCAGTCATGTTTAACTCCTCACGCTCAGTCACGCCAACTTCTCTGTCTCATCCACGTTTGCCATTCCTGCCGTTCCCATAGTGCGTGATCAGAAGTTGAAACAGTCGTGCACAGGTGCACAATGACAAAAATAAATTGAATCAAAAGGCGTTCAAATTGGGTGATGACAATAAATACCATAGATCATGCCTCAAAACACATTTCAAGAGTTCACACTTAACTCATGACTTACGAAAGCTCATTTGGCATGCTGTCCCGGGAGAGAGCCCTGAGCTCAAGGCATTCCTCGAGTCCAGGGCTCCCTCCCTTTGTGGGGCGAGGGGAGATTGAGCTTAGGGCGATCTCAAAACCCCCCCACAGCTAGGGCCAAGGTGAACTTCCTGAGAGCGTGATGACGGGGGGAAGTGGGGGGGGGGGTGGGGGGGTTGGTGGGTGGGGACGTGCTAGTGCCACGCATGATACCAGAAGCTCAAGTAGGGAGCCAGAGCTATTGAAATTCCTGCTGGTTGCTGGGCCGCTGAGTCAACTATTTTGGATAAAGGTGGAAGAAGGGGGAGGAGGGTGGATTCTTCAAGACGAAAATTGTAAGTGGAAAAGGAGGAGATATATATATAGGAACTAGGGATCCTTAATTGGAGGATCATGATTAGCTAATATGAGCCAGCTGGTTTAATCATGAGCACTTACTCCTCTCGAAATTAGTTTAATAAATTTAACTTCTCTTAATTGAAAGTAACGAGCCAAATATTTTTTTTTTGAAAAGTAGTACAGATATTTTTTTTTTAAATGTAAAAAAAGAAACGTCATCTTGCTCTCAGGAAGTTCACCTTGGCCTAACTACGGGGAAGTTTTGAGATCACCCTAAGCTCAATCTCCCCTCGCCCCACAAAGGGAGGGAGCCCTGGACTCGAGGAATGCCTTGAGCTCAGGGCTCTCTCCCGGGACAGCATGCCAAATGAGCTTTCATAAGTCATGAGTTAAGTGTGAACTCTTGAAATGTGTTTTGAGGCATGATCTATGGTATTTATTGTCATCACCCAATTTGAACGCCTTTTGATTCAATTTATTTTTGTCATTGTGCACCTGTGCGCGACTGTTTCAACTTCTGATCATGCACTATGGGAACGGCAGGAATGGCAAACGTGGATGAGACAGAGAAGTAAAAAGTTGTCAGTAAATAAATATTGGAGTAATGTACTTATACTGGTAAAACCCACTTAAGTAACACGGTATCTTTACTTTGTTACTACCCATCTCTGCAGAGAACATATAAGTGTATATGAAATGGTTGACTTACTGTTGTTTTGTTATTACTTGAAGTACAATTTTTACAACTATTAGCACACACAAATGTAAAGAGCTGTCTTTTTGTAAAGGGAAACAAATAAACTTAATGGATATAAAAAATATAATAACTAGACACTGTATATAGACAGTTAATACAAATTAATAAAAGTTTAAAAATTAATGAAGTTTATGTACCTTGTATATTATATTTATAATGAAAACATATTTTAATATAATATTGTAATGGCCTACAAGAACATACAACGTTGGTGAACATCCCACTAGCATCATAGAAAGTGCTCCCAATTCTGCTAATGTTCTCCTAAAAGTCCCGTTTTATTTTCTATATCACTTGTGTTACTTGTGCCATGGCACGTTCAGCTTTTCGGAAAGGTCACAGAGCAGATAAAGCCGTAATCCATCTTATCATAAATTGTTTTCACATTGTTTATGATCCACTTCCAGCCCCATGCTGTTTTATTTTTACTTAACTGAAGGCTCTAATTCTTTGCATTGATCTCCACCCACCGCTGCTCATCACCGCTGAGAATCATCTATCAGCCGCTCTGGGCTTGAATCGGTGTGTATGGAGCTCTGAACGCTGGCTGGAAGATATTCGTGATCTCAGTGCGTTTTGATGGAGAGTTTGTGTGAGGAACGGACAGATGCGGGACGGGTGGCCGTTATATATTTCAGCATGCCTGCACTCATTGTTCAGGTCTTGTGGCATGTTAGTGTGGCATTGTTTTCCAATGGCCCCCTGGGAGTGTGTGCGAATATACATATATGTGTGTATAAGTGTGTGTGTGTGGGTAAGAGCGAAAGAGAGAGAAAGAGAGGGAGAGAGCATGTGTGGCCTCAATAGAAGCCATGGTTTTAATTGGTTTTGAGTATATGCTATGTTTAAGTGTATTTAAATTTCTGTGTCAAGGTCATACATGCCAGGTCCTCCTTATTTGCTTTTTTAAAAACAAATTTATATTATTATTTTTTTATAATAATGATAATTATTGTTATTATTATAACGAACTTTTAACAAACCTTGATGAAAGATAGAGACAATAGCACCTTTTTTCCATTATTGGGCACGGCTTTTATTGGGCTGGCCAGGGCCAAAAGATCCAGAGCTCAAGCAGCTTGGCCGAATCATGCTGTATATTCACTTCATACTGTGCCGCAAATGTTTGAACCTTTTATGAATTGTACTATTATGCGTTGATCTGTAGCTTCCAAGCTTGGCAATGACGTATTTTATGATACATCTTTGTTTCAGCAGACACTGTCAATCTGCTGTTGAACATTCTCCCGAACCCAAATGATTGGGAGAGCCCTTGTATCTTCAACTGACCAGTACTGTCTGTTCTCTATTCAGTGTTTTGAGGGTGTTGGAGGTGGTTTCGCGAACAAAAGTGAAGGCCGGGTGAAAGAGTGGTGTCGTAGAGGAGGACGAAAGTGGGATAGGGAGGAAGAAGGGTGGTAAAATGAGGTGCCTGATCAGGTGCTTGTACCGGCACAAATTAAGCCCTGCATTGGCCCCAAGAAAACATGGACAATCCACACCCCAGAAGTGAATATGCAAATGTGAATGACCCACGTACACACTACCATGCTTGTTTTAGACCTTTTATTTGAAACTCTTTTATTGAGACCAATTAGTCCATGTTCTCCAACTTCATTGTTGCCATGGCCGTAAGGAGCTCTGCCTGTAAGGTCTCTTGTGCCTGTTGTTACAGAAACCCACCAACTTGGTTGTGGACACTGAAGTAAGATTTGTCATCAAACTTAGGGCTTAGTTGGCTTGTTAGACTTCCCTGTGGGACAGGTTACACATGATGCAGCTCGGGCAGTCATGGAACAAGGACTTGGGCCTGGGAGTAGTTAGAGGAGGATGGATTGACCATAGAATACTTTTAGTTGCCTCAAAGAGATTCTGGAAAACTGTTTGGCGTCTCAGGTAGGAGAAGCAGTGCTCTATCAAAACTGTTTTTAGTGGAATTAGGAAACTGCTGACCTTTAACTGGGAAGGTTGTCTTACAGTGGAAGGAATACTTATAGGATCTCCCTAAGCCCACTGTCATGCCATTGAGGAAGCAGAGGCGTCAGATGCAGGGGTTGGTTTGTCCATCACTCAAGCTAAAGTAACTAAGTTACTCTGCACACTCCACAGTGGCCAGGCAGTGGGAGGCATTTAGATCCACCCTGAGTACCTCAAGTCTCTAGATGTGATGGATCTGTCATGGTTGACACATTGCATGAGTTTGGGGACAGTGCCTCTGGAATGGGCAAGTGGGGTGGTGGTCCCCATTTTTAAGAAGGAGACCAGTGGGCATGATTAACAATGCATGGAACAATCCATGGAACACTTATCGGCTCTATACCCTCTCTAGGGTGCTCCATGCCCGTCCAGTCCTCATATTCTTCGTGGACATGGAAAGGGTGTTTGAGGGTGCTTTCACATCTGTAGTTCGCTTCATTTGGTCCGGACCAAGCGCAATAAATGATACATTGTTGCATCTTCTGCCGTCTTTGGGTCGTTTTCACACCACACTGCTGGCTTTGGTCCTAACCAGTTGAAACGAACCAAAGTGCAGTCATCTGACAAAATCCACATCTCTCATTGGCCAGATGTTGTTAAACATATTTCCTAAACTGCTTATTGATTAGTCAGAATTCACGTGCGGGAAAATGCCAGTGAACTCCCACAGGTAAACAAAACCTTTTACTCTGGAGGGACGACTGCGCTGGCTGATTGTATCCCTAATTGTAGCGGCTGGAAAACAGTGTTTAATGCATCGCTCGTCACTTCAGGGGGAGCTGTGAATTAATTTAGCTAAACTGCAACATGGTCATCTTGTGGAAATATTACCAACGATCCATCAGGTAATGTTTTCCCCTCTCTCTCTCTCTGTTGGTAAAGCGCTGTCAACAAATATTTTTCCTCCATATCCCATAATGCACAGCGCATCGGCCTACGGCAGCTTAATTAGTCCAAAACGCGAAGTACTTTTTGCGGTTGGACCTGTTTTAGAACGGATTATATTCTCACCACAAACGAACCACTCCAGGGTTCGTTTGAAAGCGTACCGAGACCACCTCTTCAAGCAGGTCTCAGTACGCTTATTTGGTCCGCTTTTGGTGCGCACTCGAGTACGATTGCTGCATTCTCACCTGCCCAAACGAACCGTACCAAAAGGGGAAACGAACTCTAGTGCGATTCAACTGAACTAAATAAGGCAGGTGTGAAAGTACCCTGAATGTGTCCTTCATGGCAATCTGTGTCTGGTGCTTTGGGGTATGGGGTTTGAGGTATTTTGTTAAGAGAGCTATCTATTCTCTGTAAGACCAGAGCAGGAGTTTGGTTCTCATTGCCAATAATAAGTCATACTCGTTCTTGGTGCATGTTTGATTATAAAATAGTAAAAATATAAAATCTGCATGCATGAGGTGAGGGGACGCGGTGGCGCAGTTGGTAGTGCTGTCACCCCACAGCAAGAAGGCTCCTGTTCCGAGCCTCGGCTTGGTCACTTGGCATTTCTGTGTGGTGTTTGCATGTTCTCCCCGCGTTCGCGTGGGTTTCCTCCGGGTGCTCTGGTTTGCCCTACAAGTCCAAAGACATAGTGTATGAGTGTGAATGAGTGTGGATGTTTCCCAGTGATGGGTTGTGGATAAAAGAGCATACGCTGCGTAAAAACAGGCTGGATAAGTTGGCGGTTCATTCCGCTGTGGCGACCCCAGATTAATAAAGGGACTAAGCCAAAAAGAAAATGAATGAATGAATGCATGAGATGCGTTTATAGCATATCATGTCCCCCCTACCACTAACGCCCCATTCACACAGGGCTTCAGTGTCAACGCTTGACCGAGGGCACGTCTGTGTGTTTGGCATCCCATCAGTTAGCGCTAAAGTTAGGGATGCTTTCACATGATAGTGGAGTGCGATAGTGGTCTCTATTGAGAATAGTGAGTGCTCTGAATCGGGCTCAGGCACGGTTCACTTGTGTTTGGGCGCGGTATGCTTGTGTGTAAGTACAAAACGCGCCTTAGCCCAAAAGTGAAAGCAAGACATGACTTTTAAGAGACTGTTTCATATGGATTTATTAATAATTTTTACTCATTAATGAACGCAAACTTTCATAGATTATTAAAGAAGCAAACCTCTCACTGCACCACAGCTGGGCCTTCAGCAAACATTCAAATACTTGCAGCACGAGGACTTTATGGTTGTTTATGAGCGTCAAAAGTGGCTGATCTGTTCGGCAAAATATTTGACTGCGTGTCACTGCGTATCAAACCACTAGAGCGATATAACTAGAGAAATCTCCACTGTGCTGAGTGAGAGCGCTTACTGAACAGCACATCATTGATGACCTAAGCGGCTCAGGCCTGAATGTAATGTGAATGCGGACCGTCGGAGGAGACGGGAGGGCGGACAAGCGTGCTTTGGCCCGGTTAAAGGCAACTGTACATAGTGTGAGTACGCCCTTATAATGAGTGCTGTATGTCCAGCTATTTACGCTACCTGGGTTTTCATATCGTGAGCACACATGAGACCAGAAGCTTGCACTTTACATATTTATTCATGTTTAAACTAAAATTAATTAAGCTTTTCTTATTT
>NC_141043.1:9032500-9092500 GCF_052040795.2 Danio rerio
CATCACATAAAGGCTCTTAAATACTGTTTATAAACCGTTACGACCAGGACTTGACATTAATACCCGCTAATACGCCAAATGCAGGTAGATTTCAGTTGTGGTGGGTTAGACAGCCGCTCCCACTAGCCTAGTTGGCTGGTTTGAAATCATTTTAAATTGTAGTTTGCTTAAAAGCAGGGTTCGACAATAAAGATGGCCCAATATTCATGCAAATGTAATCTTAGAATCGAGAAAGCCCCATGACTGACATAAATAACTGTGTTCGCGCAAGCAAAAGAAAGCAGGTAAATACCGAATGAGAGGATGAACGCCCGCGCTAGAAGAAACGTAACTGGTGCGATCTCTTTGAAATAAACTAAACAAACAGCAAAAATTGTACAGCCACAGCCCTGCAACTTTCAAGAGCTCAAGATATTAAAATGTCTAGCCTAAATGTATCCTTTTATAAGCAGCAGCGGTCACTGCTTTCATTTTAATTATTCTTTAAACAGATTATTAACAGACCTAACATTAACCGTGTGTGCGTGATCATCCTTACATTACTGTATCACACACTATATGTTTTTTACCTGCTTTCTTTTCCTTAAAGTTATTTTTGTTATAATAGTTTCATTTTATATTTTTTATCAATAACATTGCTTTAATATGAGATTACCTCCCTGTTTATGTGTAGTTAACTGGTGATCTCTATATTTTAGACAGTAGTTAGTTTTTAAATGTCAGTTTTTTATAGAAAAGTTTTGTTAAATTAAAAAATGCACATGTACAGGTATATTTTGGTTGTTTTGACACATTTAAAAGAAACATTTTTATTTTTTTATTTTTGGTGTGGTCAGAAATAAATTTTGTAAATCCTTAATTTTGAGCCCTGAAAGTCATGTGAATTAAAAACTAATTGCAACGCAACAACTACTTTACTCATGAACATTGAGCAAGCAAAAAACACACAAAAAGTGAAATGACTGAGGAGGCATGTGGACATAACACAACATCTATAGCAAGTAATTTTATCATGTCAAAACCTAATTTATGCATATGAAATATATTTTCCCAAAAACAAAATTGTGGCTAGTTAAAATGGCGAGTGGCTAGTAATGTTGGAAATCTACTAGCCACAGTGGTTGGTGATCAAAAAAGTTAATGTCAAGCCCTGGTTACGACCATATTTATGCTGATTCATTTTAAAGCTTAAGGTCTCACTCACTTCTGTTAACTTACAATAAGGGGCCAGAAAATAGTTCCAAAATTAATTTTTGTGCTCTTTAGCAGAAAGTCCTGCAGGTTTGGATTAACACGAGGGTGTCCAAACCATGACTGAATATTCAGAGCGGTGTGAGTTATTCCTTTCATGCACAGACAACAAACATTATCTCATAAGATGAAGGAGTTTGCTTGCATCCAATCCTCAGCAACATTCATCACTCATATCCACACACTCCCGAGTCAAGTTGAGAAATCCCCTCCCTCACGTATTTAACATTTTCCAAATAGCTGTGCAAACCACAGAATAGTTCCCCTCGTTTTGTGGCAAACATAAACATTGGAGACTCTCTCCCCTCGAAGATGGCCGCCGCATCACATAAAGAGTTTCCAGCGGCCAAGTGCAGCTCTACTTTCTCATTTTGGGGGACTGACAATTATATAGCATGGACACCGCATCGTCTAACAAAGTATTATCTAGAAGTCGCAGAGTCTAGTATGTCTCACTTCAGAATGTAATATCATTAAGTCTAGAAACTTAAATCAAAGCTCGTTCTTCCCAAAGATAAACAGCACTCAAAATAACAGCAACCGAAAAAGCCACAGTCGTCTCAGTGAAAACTGACCCACACTGCCAAATTCTATATGTCTGTCTGATGCATGTAAAGAATCTTAAAAGACAAAGATGTTGGTGGAATGATTGAATGGTCCAAAATACATCACATTTTTTTTAAAGCCATGCCTGCTTGTGGATACATTTTGTTGGCATTATTGGAAAATGTTATTCTAATACTAACATCTAACATACAGTGTTATGCTACTCTGACTAACAGCTTATTAGTGTATGCTGAATTTTTTTTATTTATTTTATTTATTTGTTTATTTTTTGTGGAGAGGAGCATGTCAGACATTTTGGTAACACTTTATAATAACTACACACTATAAATCATTTATTAAGCATTAGCAAATATTCCCTATTGCATTATTTACAAACCAGCTGTATTTAAGAGTAGTTGAGGGTTTTTAGGATCATCAGTTAGTAAATGATTAATTAACTATTGAAATTAACGTTTATATGTCTTATTATTCAGGCATATATTAATGGTAACTATGTATGTTAATAAATGCTTTATTAACTCAGCTTCACCTTGTTTTGTGACCTAATCTAAAGTGAGGACTATTCATGCTTTATAAATCCTTTATAAATGACAAATAAAGGCTTAGTTAAATTCTAAACAGGAAAATTGACATTATTCATTCCTATTCAATTAAAGATACACAAATGAAACTGTACTTCAAATAAAAAATAAATTTTTGCAACCTGATCTAAAATAAAATCACTTTAGAGTTTAAACATTACATTTTATTACGTTGTTTAATTATTATATTGTTGTTTTATCCAGTTTTGTTGTATTATGACGCTCCAGTTATTCAGCAATGTTTAAACTTTACAGTAATTTTACATTTTAGAAAAGATTGCAAATATTATAGTTCATTTTGAGCCTTTATTTGTCATTTATAAGGGATTTATAAAGCATAAATAGTCCTCACTTTAGATTAGGTCACAAAACTGCATGAAGTTGAGCTAATAAAGCATTTATTAACATATTAGTTGACTATTAGTATATGCCTGAATAATAAAGATATATAAACGTTGATTTCAATAGTTAATTATTAATTATTTACTAACTCATTCTGAATGATCCTAAAAACCCTCAACTACTCTTAAATACAACTGGTTTGTAAATAATGCGATACTTAGTCTCCACTACACTTCCTAATCTGCAATTGCCTCTCTGAATATCACACTAACTGTACCAAAAAAAAAATATATATATATACTAATACTACTAATACTTCCCTTCTTAGACTTTACAGACCTGAAACTTGCCTATAGCACTTATTCATTGTTGCTCTTGGTTGGGTAAATTGCTTCCTTGTCCTCATTTGTAAGTCGCTTTGGATAAAAGCGTCTGCTAAATGACTAAATGTAAATGTAAATGTACTTAATTTAGTAATGAAAAATAAATAATTTAAAATACAATTATTAAGCACATTTTAAATGTGGTTATGTCAAGAGAACAGCATTTGTAGCTGCAGTTATAAACTGCTTACTAACGTTTATTAATGTAGAGTTAATGCTTAACGGATAATGAATTCACTATTTGCTAATGCTTAATAAATGAATCATAGTGTGTATGAAAAGAAGTATAAAATGACTTTAAAATGACTTTTAAAGTTAGGTCACACTTTTTAATTTAATGCACAATTCACAATATTAACTAATATATATATATATATATATATATATATATATATATATATATATATATATATATATATATATATATATATATATATATATATATATATATAATATTAACTAATAATACAGTATATAAACTAACAATTAAAATTTTAGCTCAATAAGCCAGTGGTTCCCAAAGTGGTGGTCGGCACCTCCTTTGGGCTCGCCGGACAATAAGGGGGAGTGGGGGGGGGATGGGGGGGAGCAGCTTATTATTTTATCCATAAGCTGCAGAAGAAAAAAAATAGTAGTTAGTAGGAACATAAAAAAAAAAACATACAAATAAAAAGCCATCAACCTTTCGATTTCTTTTTGTGACCCCTGGGGTGATTACATCATATTAAAAACACAGCAATAGCGTCAAATGCAGCACATTTATAGAACCAAGTTAAAGTTTCTGACACCTTTATGGCTCTCACATACATTAAAAATAAATACAGGCCACAACTGATCATGGATGTTCCCTCAGTGGCGTTCTTTAAAATCAAACGATGACTTGTGTGTGTGCTGTTGTGTGCAACGTTTATAGGTGTATAACTATCTCAGATAATAAGTCACTGGCATTGTTGTTTTGGGGGTCGCGGGCTGAAAAGTTAGGGACCTTTGCAATAAGTTATTATTGGCTGGTTATTAATAGTTAAGGCAGTAGTTGGATTTAGGTTTTGGGTAGGTGAATAGATGTAAAATAAGACCATACTTTATAAGCTCTATTAAACCGTTAATATCTTAATAATAGGCATGTAATAAGTCAGTAATAAAAAGTGTGAAATGTTACTTAAACTAAAGTGTCACCAAAAATTTATATAGCCTGTTATTCTTTGGTTGATTTGTTACCAAGGTATGAGGAAATTTGGTCACGCTTTACGCTATTAACAAACCTGTAACTAAGACTATTAGTTAAAAATAAGCTGCTTATTAGTTAGTAAACTTGTAGTTGGATTTAGCAATTGGGTAGGATTATGGAGGTAGAATAAGGCCCAATCCCAATCCTATTTTTGTGTCCCCCTACCTCTTCCTCTTCCCCTTGGCCCTTGAAACAGAGTGTGAAGGGGAAGGGCTTTAAAATTTACTCCTAAGAATTGGGACACCATTACATCTTCTGCACACGTCATCATATGTCATCGCAATTTCTTGCTTTATTTGAGATCAGATGATCGCGACTGCTGTAGTTATTTCAGTTGCGTTATGTTTTGGTATTTATCATCAGAGAATCACCGAAGGCAACAATAAATTTTATCAAACCGATATAATGTGGCAATAAGTTCGTAACTGTACTGTGCATTTACATCCTGGTCATATTCATCTATGCAAACAAACAAAAAACAACATTAACATTATAACAGACACTGTAAAAAGCTCATTCCCAGCCACTAGACTTTTCTGACAAGATATTTGAGTGTCATTGCGTGAGAGAATGTTGTGGGACTGCTATACAGGAGTTATTATTATAGATATATAGATAGCAAAATTTTGCGGTTTTTATTTTAGCTTTCTTTTTTTTTTTTTTTTTTAAAGCATGACAGTAAAACACGGAGGCCTGCTTGTTGTAAAAATTTGTAATAGTGACAAAAAAATTCTAATTAATATGCAACCATGCTGCCATTTGCTGGTGTATTCTAGGAAAATTTTATACCCCTTGATTTTTAGTGTGTTGCTGAATAATCTCAGTTTCAAGGGGTATCTAGCCCTTCCCCTTCGCCCTGTTACACCTTCAAGCTAAAGAGAATTTGGAAAACCTTACCTCTTCATGTAAATGCACAAAATGAGGGGAAGTACTAAGGGTTATAAGGATTGGGCCTAAGATCATACATTATAATGCAAGCACTAAAAAACAAACAAACACTCCACTTAAAAAAAAAAAGTAAAAAAATGCGACCACCTACCAGGGACTATTTTCAAGTGCTGAGTAAAATGATGGCAGCTATGGTACAGCAGCAAAGTTCCTTGATTATTGTGCCAGAATTAGACCAAATCAATAAAGGCAATAGCAACTATTTATTTTCCACCCGACTCAGGACACAGCGGAACTACAAATGAGTCAAGCTTTAAATAGGAAAATTATCCAAATTGCTTGGTCATTTTTGTGCAAGATGTTTATGGTCTAAACCAGGGATCACCAAACTTGTTCCTGAAGGTCCGGTGACCTGCAGATTTTAGATCCAACCCTAATCAAACACACCTGAACAAGCTAATCAAGGTCTTGGGTATACTTGAAACACACAGGCAGGTGTGTTGAGGCAAGTTGGAACTAAACCCTGCAGGGCACCGGACCTCCAGGAATGAGATTGGTGACCCCTAGTCTAAACCAATACAATGATCTATGCCAAGCCAAACTAAAAGTGCTTCCGACAGACCTGAAGATCGACTAAATGGTTTCATAAATGAAAAAAACTAAACTGTTAACTCTAGAGAACTTGTAAAATAAGACTGTTTCCAAAAAAGTGAAGTATTTTTTTTTATTTCTTAATGATATTACATATTGCAACCTGAAATTGCATAATATTAGGTAGTTAATAATGTTAAAGAGCCCATATTATGGGTTTTTGAAAATGCCCTTCTATGCAGTGTATAACACAGCTCTAAGTGAAGTGAAGTATCCAGCTAAGGCTTAAATCTGTAAGAGTACAGTGTTTAAAACGGTTGATTCATCTATAAAAGAGTTGACTCATAGTGCTTCAAACGAGTCGCCTTGATACCGAGTCATTAGGTGTTTCGCCATGACGTACTAACAAAACAAGTTATTCACGTGCATGCGCAAACCCGGGAGATTTGAAACCTGTGGCCCCGCCCTCTGACTCAGAAACCCAGACACACACACACACACACACACACACACACACAAACACACACACACACACACACACAAACATGCCGGTCGATTGAAGTCACACTGCAGATGGATATTATCGAGTCTCTACCCAAAGATGAAACCTCAGCATTATAACCAAGCAGTTGGAAACTACTGGAAACTTCTGGAAACTACATGCTACAAAGAATACTTCATCGGCGTTTGTAAAGGAAGGATCAGTAAAGAGTAACTTACTGATGGACGTCAGGATGGGTTTCTTCCTCCATTTCTCAAGTGTAAGTACGTGCGGTTAAAGTTGTTGCCTCGTTTACTCTAGCTTGCAAATGTATTTAGTTGTGATTTGTTACTTGTAACCGTGTGTACTGTATCAGGTTAACTCGCTATATTCTCTTATCGCGTGTAAAGTCACGTTAAAAACGCGACGCCTGCTGCTTTGTTTACGGAGCTCTGTGGAGGAGGGTAGTGTGTGCGTGCGTGTGTGTGTGTGCGCACGCTGTCGTCCGGAGGTATGTGTGTGTGTTTGTGTGTGCGCGCGTTGTCGTCCGGAGGTGTGTGTGTGTTTTTGTGTGTGTGTGCGCGCGCTCAAAGACGAGGGCAAGATGTGTGTGTGTGTGTGTGTGTGAAAAGAGCAGAGTGAGACAAGCCAGGAGATCTCCTCAACCGTTTTTGGAGTTTTTGCTCAATAAAATAGTTAGTCGTCTGTATTTTCAAGTCCATCGACTGTATTTACATTGACCCACTGGCAGCTAAAATCCACGCCTACACTATCGAGTGTGTATGTGATTACTTTTATATTGCTGATTAGCTGTTGGGCATTTCACTCTCTGACTGAAGGCAGTCGACCAATCGCAACAGACTGTCATTGGTCCAATCAACGCAAATTAGCTTTGCGCTAAGGAGGGGTTTGGGAACAAATGAATCACTGGACGATTCATACGGGAGTCGCTGGAATAATTAGGTAAAAATAAATGCAGATTATAAGACCATGAAAGTGTTTTTTGACCTTGCATGCATATTAGACTGTTGTTGGAGACCCTTACAACCAAGATATGACCCTATTTCATGTATAATATGGGCTCTTTAATTATAACAAACTAAAGTGTGTTAGTTTGTATCAATGCAATTCATGTCAAAATTATTCACCCCATTTATTTTTCCCCCATTTTCTATTCATCAGAGAGAAGACTGTTTTCAACACATTTCCAAACATAGTAGTTTTAATTACTTATTTCTAATAACTGATTTATTTTATCTTTGCCATGATGACATTAAACAATATTTGACTGGATATTTTTCAAGACACTTCTATACAGCTTAAAGTGACATTTAAAGGCTTAACTAGGTTAATAAGGTTAACTAGGCAGGTTAGGGTAATTATTATTGTAAACTGATGGTTTGTTCTGTAGACTATCAAAAAAAAAAACTTTTTTTAAAAAGTTTTTAAAACTGCTTTTTTTCTAGCCGAAATAAAACAAAAAAGTCTTTATCCAGAAGACAAAAATAATCACACATACTGTGAAAATGTCCTTGCTCTGTCGAACATCTTTTGATTGCATAATAATAATTCATTAATAATTCTGACTTCAGCTGTATATTTCTATAGCGCTTTTACAATGTAGATTTTGTCAAAGCAGCTTAACATACTGTAGAAGTTCTAGTAAATTGAAACTGTGTCTGTCCAGTTTTCACAGTTGAAGTTCAGTTTAGCTTATGTTATGTTATGTTATGTTATGTTATGTTATGTTATGTTATGTTATGTTATGTTATGTTGTTATGATATGATATGTTATGTTATGTTATGTTATGTTATCTTATGTTATGTTATGTTATGTTGTTACGTTACGCTACGCTACGCTACGTTACGTTACGCTATGTTATGTTATCTTATGTCATGTTGTTAACAATCATGCACGCATTTCACTTTGAGTGTCTGAAGGTTCAAACCCCAGATCTTACTAAGCGAGACCTCATTGAGACCTCTTTTAAAGTTAATCAATACGTTAAATTTAAATAACCAACATTTATTTGCCACTGCATATTTTCACACAACGTCCTCATTTACTATGTGTGTGTGGAGAGCCATTAGATGATATTGAGTCATAAAAGCTCATATTATATTTTGTATATATTGTCACTTTTTAATGCATAAATATATTTAATGGACATATTAAGTCTCTTATTTGCACACAACATTAAAACTATGCCCCACTTTTTTTGGCTCTGTTGAAACGGTCCAACTTTTTAATTTAATTAATTAATTAATTTATTTATTTATTTATTTATTACATTGATGGTGTTAGCTATTTAATTCTAGCATATCTAGCGGCATGCACAAAACATGAACTCCTGTTAGAAGTCAAAAACAGTTGCAAAGTGCAGTCGCTTTCGACTGAGTGTTTGAGTGAGCCTCTTCTGACCTGTAGGTCAAGCCTGACCACGCAAACTCTTTTGCTGATAGAAGGTCAGCTGACGTCCTGTGGAGCTCTGCTTTGTTGCAATCTGCGATCACTGCGTTCATGAGTTTGGGCCAAGTCCCTGTGTGTCCGGCGCTGATAGCATTGACCTAAGAAATCACCACATCTGATTTACGCTCCCACAGTGGAATTACAAAAGCAGGCTGGTTATCTGCACCCAGCTCGTCTTATTGAATTAAACAAGCCTCCCTCGCTTTTTTTTACACTCCCAAGCACATAGATGGAAATGAGAGATTGGTTCCGGAAACATGCAAGAGTCTGAGTTTAAGAGTTTACAGCGTTTAATGAGAAATGAAAGCCAGAAAAACACGGCAGACAAAACAGCCCCAGATCTGTTTGTTGTGTAGAGCAGGAATACGTGAAACTTTGCAAGATTCCTCCCAAAAGTCGGGTCTTATCGTAAAACTGCATCGTAAATCGTGCCACCCTCAGCTTTTATCCAAAAATCTGTGTATTGTTCCTATTTCGGCTGCTACTTAACTAGCACACAGAGATAAAATGCTAGAAAATATTGGGAGAATTAATTTTCAGGGTTGACCGTCAGTTCATTAAACCCACTTGAACTTGTGGTTGAATATATGTTGATATAGTAAACGTGATCATCGTTTTGAAATACTGATTGATTGGTTTGGTGTCATATGAAGTGAACAGCTGTCAAGTTTTTGAAGGTGTGGTTCACATTCTTACTGTATATATGGCAGCATTATGTGTGGCTTGCAAGATGTGGTTAACATTAAACCCATAAACCTCCCTCTGCTTCCTAGACAAGTGGGTGATATAGCAAAATATATATTGGAGCTTACATATACAGTTGAAGTTTGAATTATTAGCCGACCCCCCCCCCCCCCCTTTAATTTCTGTTTAACGAAGAGAAGATTTTCTAAACACATTTTTAAACATAATATATATATATATATATATATATATATATTAGGGATGTAACGGTATCAGAATTTCACGATACGGTAATACCTCGGTATGAATGTCACGGTACGGTATTTATTGAATCATTTACAGGAAAAAACAAAACTTATGAAAATACTCCAAAAAAGTGCCAAAAGTGTCAATGACATACAAATTAGCCATCTATCTGTAAGCTTTGAAACAGGAACTTCAATTTTAATAACAAAAAATGATTAAACCATGTAAAAAAATAAAGTTTCAATTTAATCACTCACTCACTTAGATAGAGATGGGTTTAAAGGAAAATGATCATATAAATATAATCTGGTAAAAGCTGGTATCTCTGGGTATTTACAATGTCCCCTGCAACAGAAAAAAACCCTCTCATTTGGGACTGAGGTTTCTGGGACAAGAGAGCTATGACTTGGCCCAGGTTGACAGCAGTGGGTAACGTTGTGCATTGTCTTTCCCCCACTTGAGAGGACAAACCATGAGTGAGATAGAGGTCTCATGTCTGCATCAATCTGAACAGTGTGCTGTGTTTCTGCAGTCCCCATGACTGATTATTAGTCGTATTCCCCAACTTGCAGGCACGTGCACACACAGGGCTCAACCTGTGCAGTGCACATGCCCTTTTTAGTCTTGGATAGAAAGTTCCCTTCCAAAATGATCAAAAGTGCCCCCGCGACGCGACACACCCTCCGTCCCGCTTTACAGTACGCGCGCGACAACACAGCTGATCAGAACGCGCGCAACAACACAGCTGATCAGAACGCGCGCAACAACACAGCTGATCAGAACGCGCGCGACAACACAGCTGATAAGAACTCGCACGACAACACAGCTGATAAGAACTCGCACGACAACACAGCTGATAAGAACTCGCGCGACAACACCGCTATTCAGTACGCGCGCGGCGACAACACCCGCTTTAGGGTTTTCCAGCTCTTTTTCGTCCCCGCTTCTAGCAGCACACTCCATTTCCGCATTACTGGATCTGTAGCGACAACAGACCGCAAGGGATTATGGCCAAGCCTGGGCTGATGGGAATTGTAGTTTCCGGTACCTCCCGTTCGCTTCATTCGCCTGAGCAAATTTTCTCAGAAGACCTATAGTTTTACCGAGTCATGCGACTACGGTAATATCGAAAAAAATTAATATTGCGGTATGACGGTATTTACAATACCGTTACATCCCTAATATATATATATATACATAAAGAAAATTCAAAGCGTGGTTTATAATTCTGACTCTAACTGTACATAATATATAACAGAATTAGCAAATCAAGCACTTGTCGAGGTTGCTTCTTTCTCAAGTGTTCCCTTGGCTACTGCAGCTGGGCAATTTTTGAGATCCACCTGACCTCAAGCTCCCCTCTTGCTCTGTGAACAAGAGTGAACCCTGGGCTCGAGGATCCCCTTAGCTCATCATATTCAACACTGATAAACCTGGCAGGGGCCCAGCCTTCAGTTTTGCACAATGCCACTGCTCTAAATATGGGACCATATGTGCATCATATCACCAATTACTGCTCTGAAATGCACATTACAATCTGCAATTTATGCAGATTCATGTGAACAGGTAAAACTGTTCAAAATCATGAAGAAAAAACAGCATTTTTTCCACATCACGTCACGTGAACGTAGCCTTAGTTCCACTCTTACAGTTTGTCATTTAGCGTGGTTTGAACCCACAGTTCAGGGTTCTAATCACACACATACACATAACGTCTATGGTTTAGCCTCCCCGAGCCGTTTCCATCCTCTCTGTCTCTGTGAAACAGCCACAGCTCCGAATTCACTGCACTTCCGTCTGCCTTTTCCTGCACCACAACTGCACTGTCAGCGAGTAGATATTCTTAGCCCCAGACCAGTGCTAATCAGCCTTGCTAGCTTAGCATTGTTTATCTGCGTGAGATGACTTTGATTCCTCGCTCGAGATTTATTTAAATAAATAGCGCTGACTTCCTTTGTCTCAAGCCAAGTCACTATCATAACATGACCGGTCAGAGGGCCAGAGGAAGGTAACAGGGAGACGGAGCGCGGCTGCAAGCTGCAGATAGAAGAGGTGTACCCTGGGAAAGTGACCTACGCACTGCCACACCTCATAACTCGCTAAGACACTCGTAGGGGATTATTAAACATAAGGGAAAGAGAGCGAGACTGACAGGCAAGGCTTAATTTAGTCACTTCCTAAAGCGAGGGCTCCAGCAGTTTTGTCCTCAGATTACTCAGATGGGATCATCACACAGGAATGTGATATGGAGGACAGACCGAGAGAGACAGAAAAGTGATGTGATGTCTGTAGAAGCTTTAAAAATAGTTCTACTTGGGGAAATAAAATGACATGTCTCAAATAAGACAAATTAAATCAGATTGCAGATTTTAATCAGAGTTTACTGAGGCCATCTGGATGTGCTAATTTACTCTTCACACCATTGTTGCTTATAAGGTGCTCACTCCAAATGGTTTATCGCATTGCATTGCACACAGTTGAAGTCATAATTATTAGCCCTCCTGAATTATTAGCCCCCCTGTTTATTTTTTTTACCTTAATTGCTGTTTAATGGAGAGAAGATTTTTTTTAACACATTTCTAAACATAATAGTTTTAATGACTAATAATAACTGATTTATTTCATCTTTGCCATGATGGCAGTAAATAATAATTTACTAGATATTTTAAGACACTTCTATACAGCTTAAAGTGACATTTAAAGGCTTAACTAGGTTAATTAGGTTAATAAGGCAGGTTAGGGTAATTAGGTAAGTTTTTGTATAAATATGGTTTGTTCTGTAGACTATCAAAAAAAAAAAGTAGCTTAAAGGGGCTAATAATTTTGTCCTTAAAATGGGTTTAAAAAATAAAAACTGCTTTTATTATAGCCAAAATAAAACAAATAAGACTTTCTCCAGAAGAAAAAAACATTATCAGACATACTGTGAAAATTTTCTTGCTCTGTTAAACATCATCAAACATCAGGGGTATGGATAGCTGAGTTTGAATTTGAAAAAGATCAGATCAATGGTGAAGCCACGAGGAGTTTAAAAAAAAAAAAAGTGATGGAAAGTAAGTTCTGCCCATGACAGTGGACGATTTAGGCATGGGCAATATGGGCGATCGCCCAGGGGTGCGTTAGCCAACTAAGGTTGCAAGTTCCTTCGTTACTTCGTTTGTTGATTTGACATTTCCCAAATCCATCATTCTAACGAACATTTGCAAACTGCGTCGCAAATTTGTATGCTTGCAATTAAACCTCTGGAGCTGTTGTTAGAAACATAGTGCCTGGCTGTGTTCCATTTCCAGTTATCCCCCCTATGCCATATTCATTTAGAAAGTTCTAACGTTTAAACTTGAAATTATAAAACAAAGAAATTGTAAAAAAAAAAAAAAAAAAAAACATTAAGGTCATCTCTCTTCAGAAAGTGTCATTTGCTTTTAAAGTGTTTTTGAAGTATAAGCGAGATTGACAATTGCTCCCTTCGCAATGCACTTTGAAATCATTGATGTAATTTTGAACACAGCCGTGGCTCATGACGAAAGCTATAGGTGACCTACTTTTTAAAAGCGGAACTGATGTTACGTCTCCAAAGCTTGTGAAAACAAAAAAATGTAGCATACGTTAATACGCTTTTAATTTATAGTGGGTAATTTATTAAGTATCTGTACTGTATATGACATAGGCCTGCTGGCCAGAACATTTCTGCAGTGGTTTGCATGTGTAGACTTGAAGTAGACTTCAAAAATAAACAATATCCTACTTAATAATAATGATGATGATGATAATAATAATAATCATCATGATCATCATCATCATTAATGTTATTTATATTATTATTAAAGAAGGATTTTTATATTACATTTAATTTCTTAATAAATAAAATATTTATTTATATAGGGATTTATATATAATTTTTTTAATATATGATTTATTTATGGTGCTTTTGTAAGTGATTTCATGTTTTAGAATATAATATATAATTTTCTCAATAACATCTGTGAAGGAAACATATAGACCCTATATGTGCCATTTACATGTATTTCAATTATAATGGAAAGCGAGTGCATGTTTTTAGCAAAACTAATGTTGGATTTTTTTTAAATGCGTGTTTGTGTAAAACAATATAATTTGCACAAAGAAATTATGGGATTCTTTTCTAAAGAAGTTGTTTCTCCACCATGTTAAGAGCGTCATTATGGGCATTTTACGTCATAACTAACATGTTTTAAACAACGCATCTGCGACAGAGAAACTACGGGTTTCGAGAAACACTCATCACTACATCACTTTTCCCAAACGATGCATCGTACTGTGATAGTTCAGCCGCAAGTTACGTCTTGTTTGGGAAACGCACCCCAGGGCGGCATCTTGCTGGGGGTGGTATGTGCCCCAGTAAAAAATAATCTGTGCCCCATTAAGCTTTGTAAGATACAATTAACATTATGCAAATGTATTAATCGAGAGTGGTAATCCCAGAATAAATACGTTAGGGGCTATTCACATTTGGCCTCTTTTGTACGTGCAAGTTTGTTATTCTCTGTGCAACCAAAACAACGCTGGTAAAAGCAAACTGACGCATGCTCACAGAAAACCATTCCCGTGCGCCTTGTTTACATGCACATCGATAAAATATGCACCTCCCATGCGCTTTGAAACCGGAGTAAAGGACTTTTCTGCTATTTTTATGACACAAGGTGTCGACACGCACTCGACAACACTGAAGCCTATAATATGATGATGATCTTGTTTTGACTAAGCATGGCTATGAAGCAGAAAGACGGGATAAAGTCAGGGAAGTAAGATGTAATAGCGTTAATACTCGGCCTTGAGTCAGGTCTAAGATGAATAGATCATTCTATTAAAACATGTATTTTTTTGTATTCTATAGAATTGTTATAATTATTCATGCTAATTTTTTTTTTTTGTGATCTTAGCATATCAGTCCAGTTTTGTTTCTACGTTGTTTTCCAGTTACATTTAGGATTGTTTTCTGTTAATTATTTAGAAATTGTATAAGAATAATATTAATAATATTTTTATTTATTTATTCATTTTCTTGTCGGCTTAGTCCCTTTATTAATCCGGGGTCGCCACAGCGGAATGAACCGCCAACTTATCCAGCAAGTTTTTACGCAGCGGATGCCCTTCCAGCTGCAACCCATCTCATCACACACACATTCACACACACTCATACACTACAGACAATTTAGCCTACCCAATTACAAGGTTCGAACCAGCGACCCAGCGACCTTCTTGCTGTGAGGCGACAGCACTACCTACTGCGCCACTGACTCGCCCCTACGGACAATTTAGCCTACCCAATTCACCTGTACCAAATGTCTTTGGACTGTGGGGGAAACCGGAGCATCCGGAGGAAACCCACGCAAATGCAGGGAGAACATGCAAACTCCACACAGAAACGCCAACTGAGCCAAGGTTCGACCCAGCAACCTTCTTGCTATGAGGCGACAGCACTACCTACTGCGCCACTGCCTCGCCCCTAATTTTATTTATAGTAAATATAAAGATTTTGTATAATCCCAATTCTGGTTTTGTCCATGTTTTACCCAAAGTTGGTTTAAAAGACTTTTTTTTTTAATGTACATGTTTACTTGGGGGTGGTTGGGAGTGATTCGCCCAGATTGCCATCTAAGCTAGAACTGCCACTGGCTTATGATGTGGTAATGCTCTCTGACTCATCATGATCCAAGGAATACATCAAATCCACTTTCATGACAATAAGCAACACAATTTAAAGAACGTTTTTACATGCCAATTCATAACTTTTTGATTGATTGATTCATTCATTCATTTTCTTTTCGGCTTAGTCCCTTTATTAATCTGGGATCGCCACAGCAGAATTATCCGCCAACTTATCCAGCATATGTTTTTACGCAGCGGATGCCCTTCCAACTGCAACCTACACCGGGAAACATCCACACACACTCATTCACAAACATGCACTACGGACAATTTTAGCTTATCCAATTTACCTGCACCGCAAATCTTTAGACTTGTGGGGAAATCTGGAGCACAGAAATACCAACTGACCCAGCCGGGGCTCGAACCAATGACCTTCTTGCTGTGAGTTGCTACCCACTGCACCATCATGCTGCCCACTCACAGTTTATTTCTTTATATTTCAACTTTGTAAACTATAAAATCAAGTGTCTCCTCACGGTTTGTGTCTAATTTTGTGAGCCAACTAACAACAGTTGTATGCTCCACTCTTTTTCCCCTGCCGGCCACGCCCACTCTTCCCTCTGCTCTCAGAGCTCCATGCCCATCATAAAGAATTTACGAAAAAATTCTGAGGTAGACTTGAACTGAATAAAGGGGATTTCTTGGTCCTTTAATGCTTAATTTGGGTTACTAGACAAGTTATGTTATTATACATTTTAGACTACATTTTATGTAAAATTGTATATATAGTAAATTTTCTTTTTCTTAAAACTCTACTTTTTATATCAATATTAAATGTTAGGCACCTATAGGGTCTGAGGGTGCTTTCACAACTTTGAATAGATTCAGTTGTTCCGAAACAGGGATTAAAATTGATACATTGTTGCTCTTTGTTCTTGGTGCGGTTCGCTTTCACACGGCAAAGTTTCTAAACGGACCAAAAGAGCAAAAACAAGTCACGTTTAAGTTAATTCTCCTTAAATTGGTCAGAGTTTCATGGTTTATTTTGCAGAGCTCAGCCGTTAAGTGTCCTTATTTTAACTTATGGCGATGAGCAATAAGACATTATAAGCAAAAGCTGCGCTTTAATTTTGAATGGTGACGCCCACAGACATCATCACCAAATATAAATTAGAGGTAAGACTCTCTCATACAGAGCCCTTGGCTTGACTGCAGTTCGCTCAATGTTCCTAACGTATAAACAGCTCTTGTTAATAGTTAACATGCTTTCTTTTTCGTATTTAACATGAAACGCACATTTACCGGTAGGAATGACATCCCGCCCTACTCATAATTATCTCTTCATATAGCCATATATGCCTATAACATATCCATAATCAGCGCTTGAAATTAACCTTTTTGCTTGGTAGCACCGGTGCTCCTAACTTAAAAAATTTAGGCGCATCAGCCAAAATTTAGTCGCACCCACCAATTATGAGCTCCAATTCTACAAGGTTTATACAAAGATATTTATTGTATTTGAAATCAACACTAATCAAACTAACAAGCAATAAAAAATCATATATAACGTTATATGCAAGCGTGAGGAAAATATGTCTCAACAAAATCCCGTTATCACAAGAAAATACATTTTTATAACATAACTGACTGACCAAAGCATACACAGACTCACTGGCCCTGCACACACTGCTTGAATTAATGTGTTAACGGTATAACTGTGCTGTTCTCACAAGTGCTGTCTAATATTGCGCTGATGCTTTTGACACATACTGTACCTTATTATATGTATACATGTTAATAGCAATACCGGTCTTTTTAGGAGTAGCGATGTTAGTTTACTCAGTGTAAGCCCGTTTGCGATGGTGTGTACGTGTTGTTAAATTTGATATATAGCTGCCCCTTGCACGGCGGACAGCATCTGGCAATTATATGAAGGATTAAACAGAAGCTCTTGTGTTATATATGGCAAACAGTTACCTGAAAATTTCATCCCACAGACTTTTCATTGCGGACTTGAAACCAATGGAAGTCTTCTACTCTTAGAAAAGTGTAGATGGTGGATTAACATTCAGCACATGATCACTAGTAAGATGTGTCATTATTTGTAACTGTAGATGCCATGGTTTCTAAAACAAAATCTGTCAGTGTTATGTTGTCTTCATTCTCATCTTCAGCGCTTTACAATTTTTCACGCTAGTAGCTCTCTGTCATCCGAAGCCAGAAGGCACTGAGTGATTGACAGCTGATATTAACCAATCATTCGAGTTCAGTGCTAGAGCAGTGGTGGGCCAATAAGAAGAGCGTGAAGGCGGGGCAAGCATTACGTACTTGGATTTGTTTACTGCAGCAAGTTGACATGACAACTGTTTTAAACCATTCCTGAGCGCTGCGTTTCACCAAATAGCTTAGAATGACCTGATAATACACTGTGATAAAGCTGGGCTTGGATCGTTTTAATTTCTCACTACAATCGATCCGCTCCAGAGTTTGCTTCAATCGAGCTGAGACCACCTTATTCAGGCGATCTCGGACTAATTGATTTGGCGCGGATCCGAGCACAGTTGCTCATTTTACATATGCCAAACAAACCGCGCTTTTGAGACAGATTCCGAAACAAAAGTCTAGGGCCTCTATTTTGAAGATCATGCGCAAAGTGCTAAGTGCAGGGCGCAAAAGCATTAAGGGCGTGTCAGAATCCACTTTTACTATTTCAAGGAAGGAAAAATCTGCTTTGCGCCGTGGCGCATGGTCTTAAAGGGTTGAGCTTATTTTTTTAATGAGTTATAGGTGTGTTTTGAGATCCATCAGAGTCTCATCTCCCATTCTCTTTAAGAGTTGCATCATGCCATAGCGCATTTACTATTTACATGATGGACTTTGTAAGTGGAAAAACTGAACCCTTCACTCGCGAGAAAACAGTTAAACAGAGCGTCTGCGGCGAGAAAATGAGAGATGAGCCTCTTCATTATTTACTTTCACTTTTACTCTCATGGATAGGGAAACTTCTTGTACTCACAGACATCCATTAGTCTATAAAAAATTTATTTTGTTTGTTAAGCGCAAATATTTGTTTCAAAACTATTTCTAAATTCAGTTCTAATTTCCAGCAAATAAATAATTGAACAATAATAATGAAGTGTGCTCAAAAAACTGAGTTATTTCCAAAAACACATGCTATGCCCCATATGGTGTAAAACCTGACAGGTGGAAAAATCTAAGCTTGTTTTTAATAAAACAAATATAAATATGCATAAAATAAGTAATACTGCTAATAGTAATAACATTATACGAAAGCAAATTGTTATGAATAAACAGAAAAGGCTGTTAGATGAAGAAGGCATGAAAGTATGGTTTTTATATTTAAGTAGGTTAGAAAATAATATGTTTTGTAATATTTTAATCCTTTATATTCATATCCTATAATATCCTTATTATATCCTATATATATATATATCCTTAATATTTTAATTCTTTTTCATTTGTAAAGATATTTGCGTGTTGCTGTACACCCTGTGTGTATTAATCAATGTGTAAGCGAGGCGCACAACTAACGCGCTCTGCGCTGGACTTTAGACCTGCTTTGTTCTGGTCTATTGAACAGTCTATTATAGATTCTCAAAATAGCAATGAGCCAGCAATGCGCCTCAACACGCCTCCTTTTTTAGACCAGAACGCCTATGGGTGCACATATGAGCACAAATGCATTTGCTATTTAAACAGCGTGCTGCAAAACATCAACGACTCTTGCCCCAAGCTAGAACTAGCAGAAAACAATTGCGCCGCAAGGTGCATGATGGGGCCCTAGATGTGAAAGCACCCTGAGAGTAACGTAATTTTGATTCTCTATATGTCCTGTACATGTGGCTGAATTGACACAATTGATTTTGACTTTGAGCTAGAGTAATTAGGCAAGTCATTGTGTAACAAAGATTTATGTACAGTAGCCAGTTGAGAAAAAAAAGAAGCTCAACGGGACTAATAATTCTGTCCTTAAAATGCTTATTAAAAAATTCTAAACCTCTTTCATTCTAGCCAAAATAAAACAAAAAAAAACTTTCTCCAGAAGAAAAAATATTATAGGAAATACTGTGAAAAATTCCTTGCTCTGTAATTTGGGAAATATTTGAAAAAGAAAAAAAAAAATCACAGGAGGGCTAACAATTTTGATTTCATCTGTACATCCAGTTTGGCTTCACATCAGCATTAAAATCAGCATAATTAACAGACTACAGGATGGTCTAACTTTACACTATGTGAAGTCAACCTGCAAGTGTCTATTGTGCAGCTATCAATTGTTTTCACCGTGCACATATGTGTGTGTGTGAGAGAGAAGATTGTTAAGAAGGGGGGGATTCCCAAACACACTCGCTTCCATCCATCAGCACAAACTTCCCTTCATCAAGCAGCAGAAAATAGAGCAGTGCATGAATATTTCATAAAACCTTCGCCTCCGACACACACCCTCATCAATTTGGAGGTACTTCAACACATTCTTCAGCAAACACAGACTCATTACTGTGTGTGTGTGGGCGGGTGTGTGGTATTGTGTGTCTATGTGTGTGTCTATTTGTGTGTGGGTGTGCGTGTACAGTAAATAGAGAAATAAAAGATGAGAGAGTGTTGTGAAGTTCTCCTTCTCCAGCCGCTCAGTCTGGAGCCTTGGCCAGATTTCCGCTGTGGTGTAGGTGTGGTGCCCCGTGTCCCGCTCTTTCACAGAGACACACCGAGACAGCGCTGTCGCTCGGCCCCGGGCACCAATCCAGCGAAAGCCACGCCAAACCTCGGGCACCTCCAGAAGGGCACCCTAGGGGTCGGGCGGGTCAAAGGTCAGCTCTCTTTCTTTTCCCTCAGCTCTCCCTCTCTTTCTGTCCCAACATATCTCTCGATCTTATCAGGTCCCGTCACGGCGGCCCGCAGGAACATCCCTGTCTTCCTGTTTCTGGAGGTGAACACACACACATACACACACACAGACTGTGAGAATGTCCAGTGGGGAATGTGGAGCAGACAGCCAGGCGAAGACCACTGTCACGTAGCCAACTTTCACCATCTAGAAGAGGGAGAGACTGAGCTTCCCGTCCAAATGGCCCACGCAACATTTACCGGTAAACCACTGACGCTGCATGAGTGTGAGATTTACATTTAGGTTTATCACTGACATGGCTGATGACAGATTTAATCGGCAGGGTGAATGTGTTAAGTTTCTTTAAAGTTGTGGAGGGATATTCAAGGACATATGAAACTTGAGGCTGTGTTTTAAGCTGACTATAAAGAAATTATCCTTATTAAATTAGCAATATTAAGATTAAGGATTATTTTAGTGGTCACCTGACCACTAGTAATTTTCAATTATATGTTCTTTAACTTTTATTTGTGTGTTAGTAGACTGCTTGTTGTAAGGTAAAATAGGTATAGTAGGTGAACTAAAATCAAATCATATACATTTTACTTTGTATAACCAAAGACTAAAATTAACATCATTCAGTAACATTTTTATCTTAATAAACGATTTTAATAATTTTTTTTTAAATAATGATGATGATAAAATAATGAAAATAATATTAACAATAAATAAAAAATAAGGATAGTAATAATAATGATAATCATAAAAATAATAATGACAGTATTAATAATAATAATCATAAATAATGATGATAATAATCATAAAAATCATAATGGTAGAAAATAATAAATGATATTAAATAATAATGATGATAATTAAAAAGACAATAATGACAATGATTATAATAATGATGATAATAATGATAATAATAAGAATAATAACGATAATAATAATAATAGTATAATAATAAATAATGATAATAAAAATGGTAATAATAATAATCATAATGATACAAATAATAAACAATAATAATAAATAATGATGAGGATGATAATAAAAAAGATAATAATGATAATGATAATAATAATTATAATAATAATGATATTAATAATGATAATAATAATAATAATGATAATAATAATAATAACAATATTAATATAAATAATAATATTACATTGAATAATACTGTTGCTACTACTACTACTACTACTAATAATAATAATAATGATAATGATTATAAAATTAAATAAATAAATAATAATAATAAATACTGCTACTACTACTAATAATAATAATGACAATAATAATGATGATAATAACAATTGACAAAAATAAATAATATTAATATTGCTTATACTAAATTTAATAATACTGCTACTACTACTACTACTACTACTACTACTACTACTAATAATAATAATAACAATGATTATGATGATTATAATAATTATAAAAATATACAACAACAAAAACAACAACAACAACAACAATAATAATAATAATAATAATAATAATAATAAATGCTACCACTATTACTAATATTTATAATAGTGTTAATAATAATAATGATGATGATAATAATTATAAAAATAAATAATAATAATAATAATAATAATAATAATAATAATAATAATAATAATAATAATAATAAATACTACCACTACTACCACTACTAATAATAATAATGATAATAGTGATGATGATGATGATTATAATAATTATAAAATAAATAACAACAACAACAATAATAATAATAATAATGATAATAATAAATGCTACTACTACAACTAATATTATTAATGATAATAAGGATTATGATGGTAATAATTATTTTTAAAACATTATTATTATTATTATTATTATTATTATTAATAATAATAATAACAATAATAATAATAATAATAATAATAATAATAATAATAATAATAATAATAAACAATAAAATTAGGTAAGATAAAATAGTTATTTATAAAATGTAAGCTTATTTTCAATTTAAGTTACTTAAATATGGGGTTGGACAATAAAACTGAAACTCCTGGTTTCAGACCACAATAATTCATTAACATGGTCTCCTTTTGCGGTCAATACAGCATCAGTTTGTCTTGAGAATGACAGATACACACTGGCCAGAGAGATTTTGAGCCATTCTTCTTGCAGAATAGTTTGCAGATCACTATATGATGCTGGTGAAGGAAGAAGTTTCCTGACCCACTTCTCCAAAACGCTCCAAAGTGGCTTAATAATATTTAAATCGGGTGACTGTGCAGGCCATGGGATGTTCAACTTCACTTTCATGTCTATCAAACCACTCTGTCACCAGTCTTGCTGTGTGTATTGATGCATTATCATCCTACTACATATCCTTCAGAATACAATGTTTGAAACATTGGGTGCACATTGCCAATAAAGATTGGCCACCATGCTGGTCAAATATAGCCATGAAACCTTTGTTTCAGTTTCATTGTGCAACCATTTAATTTTTTTTTATGACTGCAGAATTTACAGTACATTTCTTCATAATAATTATCGTAGACATTTTTAAACAATTTTACATCTCGTCTTAAAATTATATAAATGTATAACATCATATCTAATGTTAACAAGCACAATTAAGGAATTTAAAAATGCATTAAATGTTGAACTATGATAAAGTATTCTTCCTTCTCACTTCATATTAGTAAGTACATTAACTAAAATTAACTAAGAAAACAACCAAAAACAAACTCCCAAAAGTAACAGCTGCACATTTCCCTTTTCCCATCACACTTTCTGCATAACAGCTCTTTCTTCTTCCCAAAGGCAAATGCCAGCGTCAGTATATTTCAGAAAACCATGACAAGTTATCATAGATTAACAATAAAAAGCCTCCGGTGGCCTTTTGCAGACTGTTCCCCAATTGCCTACTGTACTAATGGAGTTAAATCCGCATCACATACCGTACACATTTACCTCCATTTCCCTCTCCAGCCTCACCTTGAATTTATTCATCAATACAGTGGAGAATATTGATGTAGTGCTCAATGGGGGAGAAATTGGCTCAGTGCAGCTGTCTAAGCCTGGATGAATTGCATAGGTGTGGAGACAAGAATCCACAGGACTAATTTGTGGTTTTTACATTTGAGAAAAGTTTAACTGCGGTTACTTCACAATCTTTAAAGTTAAATCTAGTTCAGGCAATATTACAGGTTTTTAAAAAGGACATGTTTAAATATCCAAATTAATTAATAAATTGCTCAATTAAATATGGCTTCATTTGGATACAAATCAAGCATAAAAGTTGCTGTTTCTTTTTTTTTTGACAGATTAGAGTCAAAAGTTTTGTTCAGAGGGTTTTTAAACTCTTTATATTACTTTGTAATTCAAAAAAGTGCAAAAATATGTATTTTTACGTTTTGTTTTGGAATAATATGTTGAATTTATTTAGGAGATTTATGTATGAACCTCGGTGTAAATCTTCAGAATACAGATTTTAATAAAATCGGACATTTTATGTATCTAATACAACTGAGGTAAAGATTTACACTTTCCGGCCACTTTATTAGGTACACCTACCCAATTGCTCAATAACACAAATTTCTAATTAGCCAATCTCATGGCAGGAACTCAATACATGGTCAATACAATCTGCTACACTTCAAACCAAGCATTAGAATGGGGAAGAAAGGTGATTTAAGTGACTTTGAATGTGGCATGATTGTTGGTGCCAGATGGGCTTTTCTGAGTATTTCAGAAACTGCTGATCTACTGAGATTTTCACGCACAACCATCTCTACAGAGAATGTACCGAAAAAGAGAAAATATCCAGTAATCAGCAGTTCTGTGGGTCCAAATGCCTTGTTGATGCCAGAGGTCAGAGGAGAATGGACAGACTGGTTCGAGTTGATTGAAAGGCAACAGTAACTCAAATAACCACTTGAATACTTTACAACCGAGGCATCTCTTAATGCACAACACAACGAACCTTTAGGCAGATGGGCTACAGCAGCAGAAGACAACACTGGGTGCCACTCTTGTCATCTAACAACAGTAAACTGAGGCTACAGTTTGCACAGACTCCCCAAAATTTAACAATAGAATATTGGAAAAATGTTGCCTGGTCTGGTGAGTCTCCATTTCTGCTTTGACAGAAAGCTAGTAGGGTAAGAATTTGGCATCAACAACATAATGCATGAATCCACCCTAACTTGCATCAATGATTCAGGCTGGTGGTGGTGGTGGTGTAATTGTGTGGGGGATATTTTCTTTGCACACTTTGGGCCCATTAGTACCAATTGAGCATTGTGTCAGCACCACAGCCTACCTGAGTATTGTTGCTGACCATGTCCATCCCTTTATGACCACAGCGTACATGATAATGAGTTAACTGCACTTAAATGGCCTCCACAGTCAACTGAACTTAATCCAATAGAGCACCTTTGGGATGTGGTGGAATGGGAGATTCGCATCATGGATGTGCACCCGACAAATCTGCAGCAACTATGTGATGCTATCATGTCAATATGGACCTAAATCTCTTATAAATATTTATGGTACCTTGTTGAATCTATGCCACAACGAATTAAGGCAGTTCTGAGGGCAAAAGGGGGTCTAACCCGGAACTAGTAAGGTGTACATAATAAAATGGCCGGTCAGTGTATGTCTCATTACAGAAGAAAAAAGTAACTTTGAGCCTTTAAAAACATGTATTGGAAATGAAATCTCCAAATATAAATTTATAAAGGGATAAAACACACACACACACACACACACACACACACACACACACACACACACACACACACACACACACACACACACACACACACACAAACTCACCATCCTTTGGTTTAGTCCCTAATCTATCAAGGGTCGCCACAGTGAAATGAACCACCAATTTCAAAGAAATCCGTAAATGTTTATTTTGGATGTTTTCTTTACATTAAAACTGAAGAAGCCCAAAGAGCCTAAAAGCCCAAAGTAAAAAAAGAGTCAAATTAAACTGCATTGACATACTAGTGCATAGTATCATAATGATTTGCAGATATTCATTTTGTGTTGGATGTAGTTGTTGGATCTTGGATGGCCTGAGGGTAAATAAATGACAGAACATTTGAATTTTTGCATGAACTCTCCCTTTGAGAGTAATGGTCTTTAACTTTGACATACTCTTGAGTTAGATGAGGTTAAACGATTGTGTCGAAGTGTTGTTAACCATGACCCTTCACCGAAGAAAGAGGCAGACCGACATCCCATCTCATTAAGAGGTCGCCCTCTTTAACCCGAACAGCATTTCTTCTATTTTTATAAAATCAGGAGCGATGGGGACTTCACTAGGAAGCTTTACTATTTTTACATTCTCTTTTTTACTTGCATGAAGTTAATGAAGCTCATTTTGAAGTGTTAAGTTCATTGTAACTGCAGTTGTTTAATGACTCGACTCCTATTCTGCATTTCTCACTAACAGCCGTGTAATAAAGAGCTCGGCTGTGATTTCAGCTCATTAGACTATATCAATTATGTGTGGATGAGCAATAAAATGGCTTTATGTTTGCATACAAAACCAAGCGGAATAAATCCTGCTTATTTTTGAATAATTTTAGAGATTAAAATGTTATTTTAAAAATAAGAGACCACTAGAAAATGTTCAGTTTTTAAAACTAATTAATAAATTAATTAATGTATTGATTTATTTACGCATTTATTTATTTTTTTCTTTATTTACTTATTTATTTATTTTTTTTAATTTATTTATTTTTTTTTGTCTTCTCAATTTACAATTTCATTTGTTGTTTGAGTAAAACATATTTTTTTACTGATATAATATATATATATATATATATATATATATATATATATATATATATATATATATATATATATATATATTTACTGGTTTATACAACAATTCTGTCTGGGTTGTCGAATCTGATCTGCAACATCAGATCTTGCACAGCCTCCTCATACTTCTGTATTACTCCTCCAACATAGAGTGACAGCAGATCAATAAACACTGCCATTTGACAAGTATTGCAGCTGTTGGACAACATAATGTACTTTTTTTTTTAGTCGAGAATGTAGTTGTTTAGATTGCATCTATGCAGTTTGTTTATAAGGTTAGTGCATATTTTAAATATTTATAATTTTTGTATACAGCGCGTCGGCCTCTATCAGACTGTTATGGAGCAAAGGAAAGATTGTTGAATTTGTTCATCCACAAGATGGCAAAAGAGACCACATAATAAACCCCTAGAGGAGGAAAAGCCCAGCATAATTTTAAACTACAGTTTATTAAATCATTATTAAACAGGTAAGTGATTTTCTAAGTCTGTCTCTCTCTTTTGTATGTTCTAGTGTTGTATTTATACCAAAGTAATTGTAGTGTATTAAGTGTGAGATTCACGTATCAGGAATGTATGTATTTTGTGTTAGCCACTCTTTATATTACCCTGAGTTACTTTTTGGTTGGTCATCTGTTTGTTTCTAATGAGTCCCCGGTTTACGGTAATGCAAACTAGTTAAGCAAAAGAAAAGAAAGAAGAAATGCCCACAAGTGTTTTGCATTTTTCGCAAAAAAATCTGGTAGTGATTGCATTGTTTTGTTTTTTCAGGGTTAATTATTGTGATCTCCCGATTTAAATACTGGGAAATGTCTCATTTCATGCTGTATAGCCTTTTAATCTTTAAATATGAGGCTGTTTTGTCATCACTTTAGATTTTATGCTAGAGAATAATTTAAATAGCTTTAAAATGGCGTTAGTGAATTAGTAACAGCTTCTGCTGTTCTCACGTCAGTTGCAGACTCTCAAATTTGATTTTCCTTTTATACACACGATTATTATGTTGTATGAACGCAATTTCATACTCATAGTAGTGAGATATGACCGTATATCATCACTGTAGGGGACACTAAGGCACTCAGCTTGTTGCTTTTTTTGCACACCTCCCACTATAGTGCCGATTTACAGCTGTATCGCACTCATGTGATGTTGCTCTTTATATATATATATATATATATATATATATATATATATATATATATATATATATATATATATATATATTTTTTTTTTTTTTCCTAAATTGATTTTTAACAGACCATTTTTTTTTTTTTTTTTTTTTTACAGTATGTCTGATGATATTTTTTTTCGTCTGGAGAAAGTTTTATTTGTTTTTTATTTTTTATTTTTGGCTAGAATAAAAGCGGCTTTTAATATTTTAAAAATAATTTTTGGGTCAAAATTATTAGTCCCTTTAAGAAATATATATTTTTTGATTGTCTACAGAACAAAGCATCATTATACAATAACTTGCCTAATTACTCTCACCTGCCTAGTTAACCTGATTAACCTATTTAAACCAGAAAATGTCACTTTAAGCTGTATAGAAGTGTCTTGAAAAATATATAGTAAAATATTATTTACTGTCATTATGGCAAAGATGAAAAAAAATCAGTTATTATAGATGAGTTATTAAAACTATTATGTTTAGAAATGTGTTGTAAAAATCTTCTGTCCGTTAAACAGAAATTGGGGAAAAAATAAACAGGAGGTTAATGATTGATGGGGGCTAATAATTTTGACTCCAACTGTATGTGTATATATATATATATATATATATATATATATATATATATATATATATATATATATATATATATATATATATATATATATATTTTTTTTTTATAATTATATACTATAGTATATGTATTTTATAGTTGAATTATATACTATATATAGTATTATAATTATATAGTATATGGTCAAGTCAATGGTTTGGGTAGAGCAATACAAATTATTTTATAATAATAATAATAATAATAATAATAATAATAATAATAATAATAATAATAATAATAATAATAATAATAAAACAAGTCAAATATAATGAGTATTTATAAAAAGTATTTATTGAACAATATTATTTTTATATTACAAGGACATAAGATGCTATTACAAAATAGATGTGTATTTTTATTTAACACCCGTGTTATTGTATAAGTCACACATTTGCGCTTTGTATTTTCCCATTAATTTTGCATTGCATGTAAAGAATTGGCAATTAAAAAAATATTTGCATTTGTGGGCTTTGACATTACCATTTTTTTTTACAAAAAAAAAACAACAACAAAAAACAAGAAAATATTTATATTTTATGTTGTTTTTTTCCTTTTACCTAATTTGTTAGCACAAATATAATATAACATATACATTTTTATTTAATTTAATAAGTGCATGTCAAAATAAGGATATTTTCAAGTTTTTACAAATAAACTACATTTACAATATATTTACAATATATTTACTTACATTCAATATGCTTTCTGTGTATACAAAATCTAATTTGATGCTTTTTAATAATTTAAATATAATTAAAAAAAAAAAATTTAAATTATCTGCGTTTGCCACCCAAAATAAATAAGCTACACTGTAATAAAAAAAATAGCACACTACCTAAATATTCTTATAAATGATCTGGTTTTGTCCAAGTCATAATATCAGTTTATTGTTTAATATGCCTAAATCAGCCTGTCTGTATTGGGTTACACCAATGAAAGTATTCTTTAGGGTTCACATATGACAGAGCTAATTTTTTAGGGCAAAAACTGCATGTTACAGTGTCTTTTTAAATAAATTATGGGTTGACCACAAATATTTAGCTGTGAAAACTGTCTATAAATCACTTTAAGTATAGTTATTTCATGCTACCAAGAAACCAGAGCACAGGGTTTGCTTTATATTCAGGGCAAAGGTTGAAGGCAGCCAAAATGGTTATATTACTGTACTGTATGTGTGTGTGTAAGTGTTTATGTGTGTTTTCTTTGTGTTGACTCCCATATCTTTACATTTACACTCATTGTTACGAGTAGTTAACACTCAAGTGCGTAGCTTTCTTTGTGGTCCCGACCCCCCCAACACAAATAGGTTTTGTATGTGTGTGCGTGAGTGTGTTATGATTTAGTGTATATGTGCCCTATATGAGTGTGTGTACAGCAGGCCTAAAACAATGGCCCTCTCAGATTACATCTCTCTGTCTGTGGAGGCTGTGAAGGGGGGCAGGAGAACACCCACTGGCTCCCCGTCCCGCCTCTCCTGTCCAGTCCGGTTCTCTGATTGGCTCAGGCCACGTATATATTTACAGCATGGGTTCATCAAAACTCACTACAACTTTCAAAGACTGGGAGTCTGGGAGCCAGGAGTTACAAAACACATCTGTGGGATTTTATACTTCTGAAACATCCAAAACAAAGCCTTTTCGTAGCTCTTTCTTTCTTTTTATGATTGGTTTTGTTTTAGTTACTGACTGACCAGTTTGAAGTTATAGGTTCAAAAAGTAGCATACAGACGTCCTGGTGTTAATTTCCTTTACTCAAAGACAACAGCTTGCTTTAATCGTGTTGGTCTTGCTGGAATGAATATATCTGAGTCTAGTTGCTGTCAAGAGGCCAGTTCTCAGCCCAGCCAGGTTGCGGAGCGCGGGACATGGGGTGCCTCCTCCAGCACTCCGGGGCCTGAGCGGGGACATGGTTTTGACCGCAGCCGGACCACAGAGCTGGCACCAGTGCCTGGGTCTGGAACACGGACGGTGTCTCGAACAGCAGCGGAGGCCAGGACGGGAAGCCCGGACTCTACCCGCCCTGGAGCTTTGACCCTGGGCTCCAGCGAGGGGAAATCAGGGGGGGAGTCGAGGATCAGGAGGCCCATGAACGCCTTTATGGTGTGGGCAAAAGATGAGCGCAAACGACTGGCCATCCAGAACCCAGACCTGCACAACGCTGTGCTCAGTAAAATGCTGGGTAAGACACTCACTTTTGCATCATGGGGGTTAAAATTGGATCATTCTAGTAGGTCGGCGGGGTCACAGACTTGGCATATTCAAAAATGGGTAGTTGGGAAGAGTCAGCATATATTATTTTGACTTTTTTGCTAGAATAAATATGTTCATGAATAACCTTTAAAGTAATAATGTTTGTTAATATGGTTTATAGAGGATTAGTTGTACTTCTGTTTTTGGTTTTAGATATTTTTTTGCTGCTAAATACTGATATTAAATTGGGTCACGTAAACATGAACATTTAAATCTTTTCAACAAGGTCCATAACATAAAGGTTATTGTGAATATAAAAGTATTGGTTATGGTCATTTATAGTTTTATTTATTGTAAAATAATAACAATAATAATAATAATAATAATAATTATATAAAATTAATGATTATCATAATAATAATAATAATAATAATAATAATAATAATAATAATAATAATAATAGTTATAGTAATCATGTCCATATTTGTATCCTGCTACTTTCTCTACCATCAAGCTGTCATTTAATCAAACTATTAAATATTATAATCATGTATAGTGTGCATTTACATACCCCACTTTATTAATATTACAAAAAAAAAAAAAAAAACTTAGTATGCAACTCTTATTTGTAGATGAGCAAACCAGCCTCGGGCACACATGAAATGGAAATCATTTAAAAAGTTTGTGAATCTTGCACAATATTTGCATTTGGCAGTTTCTCAAGGAGACATTTTGATGTCCTTTACTTTTTTTTTTTTTTTTTGTTAAATATAACAAGGCTGTGGCAGACACACAAGCTGCCGATTGTCTGCAACCGTTGACCCATTAATAATTTAAATACTACAACCCGACCCCTGTGTGCCGAGCACCAGTTACATGTAATGATTCGCTCATGTCAAACACGTTTGTCAGCGATTGCCTTACGTGCATCTGTTTTCACCAAAAGCAAACGTAATAAATGTGACAGCTCATTTAAAAATCATTTGTGCATGATTATATTTGTATATTTATTCCAGAGAACTAAATGAAATACATTTTAAAACTAACCCAAAGAATATGACTCAGTGCTCTGGCACTAGATTGCATTTAGATGATGTTGTCCTGATAAAAATCATATTTATAAACCACTAAAGCAAAACCAGTGGACTCAAAGAGTAGCCCAAATACAATGACACTGATTGGATGCTGTTTTTAGGTCAGTCCTGGAAGGCGCTGAGCACACTCGACAAGCGTCCGTTTGTGGAGGAAGCCGAGCGGCTCCGCTTGCAGCACCTCCAGGATCACCCCAACTACAAATACCGCCCTCGGAGGAAGAAACAACCCAAGAAGATGAAGCGAGTGGAGCCGGGTCTCCTTCTCCAAGGCTTGGCCCATGGAGGACCGGGAGACGCCTACTCACCACACCGCCATGCCCATCATCTGCTGCCTCCTCTGGGACACTTCCGAGACCTCCACCCCTCTGGAGCTCCAGAGCTGGAGAGTTTCGGCCTGCCGACGCCAGAAATGTCCCCGCTAGACGTGCTTGAGGAGGGAGGCGGGGATTCAGTGTTTTTCCCCCCTCACATGCAGGAAGATGTGGGTCTGTCTTCATGGATAAACTACCACCAGCATCCAAACCATCAACCCGGCCACCACCCTCACCACAACTCCCATAACCTCCAGCATTCCCACCCACACCTCAACCAGAAGTCTCCACTAGCCTGCCTCCCGCTTCAGGAGAAATGCCTGGTTGTGGAGTCCCCGAATCCTGGCGGTCTCTACCCCAACATGACCCTCCCGGAGTCCTCCAAAGCAGGTTATTACGGTCAGATATACGGGAGCAGTCAACCCCAACCCGCCTTCACCTCTCATCTAGGCCAGCTGTCTCCTCCACCCGAGACCTCAGCCGTGGCTCAGGTCGCTCCCCCTTCCTTGGACGCTGTGGACCAACTGGGACCCTCAGCCGAGTTTTGGGGCGAGGTGGACAGGATTGAGTTTGACCAATACCTGAGTGCAAGCAGGACTCGAGTGAGCAGAAGCGCCCCTTGCGAGGAAAGCAGCGCTTTGATATCAGCCCTGTCCGACGCCAGCAGCGCCGTCTATTACAGCGCCTGCATTACAGGATAAAACTGCTTCTGCCATGCATCTCCAGAAGTCTGGTGCACATATGGAGTCTCAGATCTGTTTGATTTATTCGAGTTACCTTCTTCAGGGAATCGTCACTCCCCGGTTTCACGAATCACTGGAGGTTACTGGACTCAGTTCTCACAGTATAGACTTCACTAAATTGCATTTCACAGTATGACTAGTCATTTCTGGTCTTGATAACCTGTACTTTCTGAGACTGTGGTCGAATTTAACCGATCATTTTGCTGACTCCATCCAGCTACTGTATGCTTACGGTCTCAAATGAGGGTACTGGGACGTGGAAGTCAAGAATGTGAATATTTTTTTTGCAATATACATATATATATATTTGTCTTTATTTGCTTTTTATATTGTTTATTTCTATTTTTATAGACTTTTTTTATATGAAAATATGTTTTGCACTGGGTATGTGAAAACCACTCAAGACTCTTTTATACTGCACTTAATCTCTTTCAAATACACAAGTTCAGTATTTTGATCTATTGGCGACTAATTTATATTCCATTCTTTGTGGCTGAATATGTTTGAAATGGGCATTTCATGTGGACATGAAGTTGTGTAATCCTCTTAGCACTTGAGGAACTTGTTGAGTTGGTAATAACTCTCCCCCTTTTGGTAATAATTATCTTCAAATAAAAAGAGTTTGCAATAAAAAATGTCTCAGCGCTATTAAATCAAAGCAATTAAATTGAAAACACACAATTGTACATAGTATTTCACTAACACACTTTCCCACACCACAGAGTGCATGTGCTTTTCTAGATGTCTGTTTGTCTTTCTTCCTAAAACAGTCAAAAAGTGTATATGATAAAATGTATCCATGCCTATTTTGCCAAATAAAGTTGTCACGAAATATTGGGTACTTGTCAAAATCATTACACTCGCATTAGCTACATATTTTGCTTGATTTATGGTAAAATGGTGATGTGGCTGCGATTGTTGTTGCCTTTTGAGAGAAACAGAGAGCAGAGCAGGGCCGCAATGTTTAAGTTGTAATCCAGTCTTGTCTCTCTGATTCCCTCCTCCAAGATTTTTGATCAGCCACAAAATGAGTTTGGCTCTTTAAGCTATTTTTTCCCCTAAAACCACGGACAAAAAGAAAACAGTTTCGACTGAGGAGAACAAAACTGAAACTGTCTTCTCTTATGTCTTCATACAAAAAAGGCAGCTCTGAGATTAAAGAAATGCTCCCTCGTGTTGATTCATTCAATACCAGGGAACAAAAAGATTGATATAAGAGTGCGTTTCAAGAGGGGAACGCAGTCTTTCCAAAGCATTTACATCTAAGGCTGGATGCCTAGTGAGTGTGCGTGTTATTCTTTACATCAAATGATACACGTTTCTTGTGTGCTTTTCCTCGGTATCACGCTGACTAAATTCGGATGTCTGTTGAATGACACACCGCAGATTCTCCTGCCAAGGCGTTAAGTGGGCTCACTTAGGTCCAGGTCAGCTGCCGTGCGGTAAAGTTTCATCCCGCCAATTAATTAGCCATAAAATTAGCAGGAATGTCAAAACAGAGGAAGATCCTGGGGAAACTGGGGATGTTGGGATAGCTGTTGGAGAATATCTGCCAGCGTGTGCTGCAGGGGGAAGGATGTTAAAGGGAAGAGGAGCTTTTTTTTCACCCCTGACCGACTCCCTAAATGGAAAGAACAACACTGACCGATCATGCAGGTCCAGTAATTCTGAAGTCCGATGTGCAGGTCAGCAGAACGACGTGTATTTTGAGCTGTAAGCTGTTTTGTGTGTGACAGAAAGAGCGCTAGAAGGGATAAGCTTGTGGTTGTCGGTGCTATTTCGCCATTTCGTTCACAGTTTACGCTTTATTGCCCATCTGTGGCTTCATGAACTCATGAACAGAGTTTTCACGACATGCTCCCCTGCTGATTTTTTTCTCTCTCTTTTTTTTTCTTCTTTGGAAAGATGAATAATGAAAAGTCAGCACTACAGCCTTCAGTAATCTTAAATTTGAAACAATGTATCGACTTTGGCTAATGTGTTTCTTAATTCTTTGTATCTTATAATCAGTTGACTAACCAATGCTGGATTCCAGTGAAATGAGTTTGAGCCTAAAAATAACGTAGTTCAAAGAATTTTCATTGCCTTTGAACATTTTTGCTACAATTTTTGCTTACACAGTTTCCATAGTTCTGGTATATGAGGAAAAATGACATTAAAGGGGATGGTTCACCCACAACATCTTATTTAATCACTCTCATGTGATTTATAAGCCATCTTGAGCATTTTTGTTCTTCTGTTGACCACAAAAGAAGAAAGCTGATAACATGTCACTATTGACTATAGTATAAACAAATACTATGGAAGACAATGGTTACAGGCAGTGTTATGCTGTGTTCACACTAGATGCGAAACGTGCGGATAAATCGCACTATTCGCGCGTAAATAGCTGCGTTAACATTTGATTTTACTCGCTTCATTCGCACCTCAAACCCTGCTTCATTCGCGCATGAAATCCGCTTCATTCGCGTGTCAAATTCACTTCAGAACAGACGCCGATTCGCGTGATGGGCAGGGCTTCTGTCTGCCCGGTGACTCTAGCTTCATAGCTAAATGGCTAACATGGATTTTATAAAGAAAATGAGAGTGTTTATGTGCTTTACGAAGAAAAACAGCGTAGATACGTTTAGGGTCCTGTCTGAGTCCACTACATCCTTTCAGAGGTGCATCAAGCTCAGTGAGCTCATAAACTCCTCCAGAAACTGAACCTAGATGACGGAGACTTTCAGCGGTGCTTCTGACTGAGCCAAGCCCAGTTTGATGACTTGTTGTCGATGTCGCCAGGAGGATTTTCCCCGGGACACCATCAACAGGTTCTACGTCACAATCAAGCCCCCACAAAAGCAAGTTTCTGATTGGTTAACGTGGCGTGAATGTCGGCTGAAGTTTAGATTTTCGAACTCAATTGATTCACGCGTCAAATGCACAAAAACGCTCAATTCGCACCACGCCATTCGCGCATATTGCGCCATGCGCACCGCGCCATTCGCACAATTCTCGTCATTCGCGCCATGCCATTCGCGTGTATCGCGCCGCAGGATGTCTATTCGCGCGTTTGTATTGACTTAACATGTAAATCACTCAATCTGGTGTGAACGCAGCATTGGAGGTAACGCGTTATAAGTAACGCGCATTAGATAATAATCTTACTATTCCAAAGTTACGAGTAATATAACACAATTTTTAAAAAAAAGTAATATTATTTGAGTTACTACTGCGGTGGCGCAGTAAGTAGTGCTGCATTACAGCAAAAATGTCACTGGTTCGAGCCTCGGCTGGGTCAGTTGACGTTTCTGTGTGGAGTTTGCATGTTCTCCTTGTGTTCCCGTTGAGTGCTCCAGTTTCCCCTATAGTCCAAAGACATAAGCTGTGTCCCAATCCGCATACTATTCTTCCTAAATTGTAAAAAAAAAAAAAATTGAATTAGTATGTCCCAAACCATAGTATGTAGAAAAGAGAATGCCACAGGTTACCGGATGGTTTGCTATTTCCATGGAAAAATGTAAGTGTGGAAGCATCTATACTCTAACTGCTGATATTTCCCACAATACACTGCGCATTGGACGCAAATTCCGAATTCGATTGGAGAACTACAAACACGTGTGAAAAGTATAAATAAAGTACAAACAGGATGGACGCGCAAGACCAACCGTCAAGTAGAAAGGCTTCAGTAAAGATGTTTAAACGTCTGTTAGTCAATATCTAGCCCACTGGAAAATATTTAAATTGCATACCTGTTATATTTCATCTGCAACAACAATATTGAATTTATATAAAGATGCGTTTGAATGTCTGAATGCATAATTACCCAAAGCCCTGAGGAGATTTCTCTGCATGAAAGACCCGTGAATGGGAGATCAACCTTCTGCTGCTTTTCCAATAAGGTCGGAAATTAAATATGATAGAAATGTGGATGCTGTGTTGATGATTGACATGGGGCATAACTAAGCAACACAACGATCAGTTAAAGAGGTAGTAGTATGTCCCAAAGCTTGCATACTCTTCTGTTGCACATTCAAAAAGGATAAACGTTTTCTTCACACAAAAAAGTACATACTTTTAGGGCGTAGTATAAGTATGCGAATTGGAATGCAGCAATGCAGTGCAGGTGAATTGGGTAGGCTAAATTGTCTGTAGTGTATGCGTGTGAATGAGTGTGTATGGATGTTTCCCAGTGATGGATTGCAGCTGGAAGGGCATCCGCTGTGTAAAACATATGCTGGATAAGTTGGCTAATTCCGCTCAGGCATTAATAAAGAGACTAAGCCGAAAAAGAAAATGAATGGAACAAGGAAACAATGGCAAGAATGCTAATTTTTGGTTGAACTACTACTTTAAAACTAAGCAAACTATAGCTCCCTCTATCATGACTTTGACTACTTGTCCAAACTCCTGTACTTATTTATAATGAGTTGAATCAACAATTCTTGAGGGTTTTTGTGGGATAACGTAATTGTTTTAAGTTTAATCAACATACATTTGTAAAAACCATTAAATTAACTTAATCAATTTGCGTTGAGACAACATGACGAAATTGTGTGGAACCCTGCATTTTTTTTACAGTGTATATGCCAATAAGTGTAAAATGACCTCTTTAGTCAACTCAATAATGGATATACTAATTTAGTAATCCTTATTCAAAATGTTAAATTGCTTTTGGCCGCTATATTGAAAAAAGAACCACTTCATACGAGTATTTTATTTTTATGAATCCCAATTTATGTTTGGACTGTAAAAAACAGATGGACAACACTTTCTTCTGCTGATGTAAACCAAAACCAAGCCATTTTTTAATCTACTTTTTTTTTTTATGTTTTTTTTTTTTTTAAAGGGGGTGGGGGTTAATTTTGAGTCTTTGTGTTCTCGCTTTATGTCATCATTAACCAACAAACTACAATTCCATTACTCAACACATGTATGGAGGGCTCATGTGAAAGTGGCTGAATGGGTTCTGGATACCGAGGAAGCACTTAATGTAGATTTATTGAATGCAGATTCTTTTGATGACACATTAAAAGACACTGTTGCAAAATATTCATAGTAGTGAGCTTTTATTTTCAGAAATTGAGAAATTGTCAGAATAACAAAGGATTTTCTATGCATTCTTGCCCGCTGTCATCTAGTGCTGGTTACTTCATTTGAGAGCCACACATACAGTTGAAGTCAGAATTATTATCCCCCTGAATTATTCTCCCCCCTGTTTGTATTGTTCTCCAATTTCTGTTTAACGAAGAGAAGATTTTTTCAATGCATTTCTAAACATATTAGTTTTAATAACTCATTTATAACAACTGATTTATTTTATCTTTCTTATGATGACAGTAAATAATATTTTACAAGATATTTTTCAAGACACTTTTATACAGCTTAAAGTGACATTTAAAGGCTTAACTAGTTTTATTAGGTTAACTAGGCAGGTTAGGGTAATTGGTTATTGTTTAACCATGGTTTGTTCTGTAAACTATCAAAATAATATATAGCTTAAAGGGGCTAATAATGTTGAACTTAAAATGGCTTTTAAAAATGTAAAACTGCTTTTACTTTAGCCAAAATAAAGCAAATAAGACTTAAATAAGACTTTCTCCAGAAGAAAAAATATTATCAGACATACTGTGACAATTTCTTTGCTCTGTAAAACATAATTTGGGAAATATTTAAAAAAGAAAAAAAATTCAAGGGGGGCTATTAATTCTGACTTTAACTGTACATAAACAATGTCCTGGTAACCATCTTAAATGCTTTAACGTCAAATTTTAACATCAAACCTTTAAAATGTTTCCTTATATTATGAGAAATACTGTTAAAAATCTTGGTTTCCACACGGTTCCTTTATGTTATTTTAAAACAAATTGATTAAGTTAACTTCTTTTTTTTGTACAAGTTTAAGTGAATTGAACATACAGAAAAAATATTAAGTTGTAACTTCAAAAGAATTGTTTTGTTTCAACTCATTTTAAATAACAAATATAATAAGTAGTTCAAACAAGCAGCAAAAGTAAATTTTGAGTGCTGTCAATACACACTGTTCACACACATAACATTGTGTCGCAGTGTGTTTTATGCATTTGCGCGTGTAGGAGTGTTACTGATTTCATGTGTCAGTAAGAAAGAAGGAGAAAAGATCTTGACCTTTGTAAGTGTTTTATTATTGCAGCTGAAGTGTGCACGTGTGTGTATATGTGTGTGTGTGTGTGTGTGTGTTTCTTCACACACTTGCTTCAGCTTTTCCATCAGGCAGGCCGGAGTACGGACTCTCCCCAAAACCCCGTCCAGCAAACCTACGGCATGATGTCATCTGTGTATTTTCTGTTTCTTCTTCTTAACAGGAAGTGTGGCCCCTACTATACCCCTACTCTTCCTCTGCTGGACAGGAAGTAGCGCTGCCTCCTCTTCCTGTGTAAGAAGCAGGACGCGGCTCATATGTGTGAGTGGACAAACATGCATGTACCCGTAAATGCGTAGAGGAACCACGTATCTATTACGGGACACATTGGAGCTGTTTACACCTGACAGATGTGTGATGTAATATTTTTCTAAAATGTGTCTTGGATAGATAACAAGACAAGGGAGGGGGTGAGGGTGGGCTTTAATTTTATGATTCTTTTTTTTTTCGTCTTGTCTGTCAGCCATTTTATGGTGATTTACTACAGATGTCCACTAAAATGTCAATGTTTAGTGCAGGGATTCTCCAGCCTGATCTCCTGAGAAAACGTAAGTATTTAACGTTTCGTCAGTTTAGTGGCTAATTTGTACGAATCCGTATGAGTTCAGTTGAACGGAATTGTACAATTTAAAAAAAGGAGGCGTGGCACCTAAACCCAACCGTCATCGGGGGATGAGCAAATCGTACTAAATTGTACAAATTAGATTGTACGAATTCATACGAATTAGCAGCTAAATCAAAAACTTACGAATTGCCGCGAGATTGCGTTGAATTCTAATGGGCCTCAGCGATCCTGCAGGTGGGCAGCGAGATTAAATTACCTTAAATATTATACTATAATTATTTGATTTCATTATTAAATATGTCATATTAAAATTATGGTAATAATGGCATTATTTCGTTTTTTTGTGATTGAACAGGCTAAATCTGACTGTGCAAAAGCAGCCTCACTGTTAATTACAGACATAACTGTGGCTTAAATTTCCAACTGCTGCACGTCAATTAGGTCTACTTTCTCAGTTATATAAAGCAAACAGTCACGCAAATGTAAAGGTAACGATGATTAGAGTTATAATAACCAGCTAGCGAGTGCCTCGCGTATAATTAGTCTCACAAGTCCAATGATTCACAAACTATGCGTGTTCTCTTTGCATAGTTGTCCAAATTAACGTCTTGCGAGTGTTTTATAACTGACGCGCGTCCTTACAGGAGGATCTAGCGAGACTCGGCAGCCTGATCTCACGAGGAAATGTAAGTATTTTACGTTTTGTCAGTTTAGTGGCTAATTCATACGAATTCGTAAGAGTTCAGTCGTACGAAAATGTGTGATTTTAAAAAGGATGCGTGGGACCCAACCCAACCCCTTACCCCAAATGTCATTGGGTGATGAGCTTATCGTACTAAATTGTACGAATTAGAATGTATGAATTCATACGGATTAGCCACTAAATCAAAAAGTTACGAATTGCCGTGAGATTGCGTAGGATTCGGTGGTGTTTCAGTAGTGAACAGCTGTTCACTGTTCCTGTCAGTGAACTCCAATAATGTCCAGCTACAAACCAAACCGCTTTCAGATTGATGTGTTTCAACAGATTTAGAGGGTTTTTACTGTAGTTTACATTTAGGGTTAGGGTCAGGTTGTAGATTATAATGGATATAGATCAATAGATGAGTAGGGCTGTACTCACACTATGTACAGTTGTCTCGAACCGGGCCAAAGCACGATTGTTACCTCTCCTGTCTCCCTCGACGGCCCGCACTCACATTACAATCGGGCCTGGGCACGCTTACGTCATCGATGCTGTGCTGTTCAGTAAGTGCTCTCGCTCAGCAGTGGAGATTTCTCTAGTTATATTGTTTGGGATGCGGTGACATGCAGTCAAATATTTTGCCGAACAGATCTGCCATTTTTGGTGCTCATAAACAACCATAAAATCCTCATGCTGCAGGAATGAGGAGGTCTGCTGAAGGTTCGCAGCTGTCGTGCAGTAAGGGGTTTGCGTCTTTAATAATCTACGACAGTTTGCGTTCATTGAACAGTAAGAATGATTAATAAATCCATTTGAAACAGTCCCTTAAAAGTCACGTCTCGCTTTCAGTTTCGGGCTTTGGTGCGTTTTGCACTCACACACAAGCGTACCGCGCCAAAGCCCAAGTGAACCGCGTTCAGGCACACCTCTTCCAATCGGGCCAGGGCCGGCCAAGTGAACCGTGCCTGAGCCCGATTCAGAGCACTCACACTTCTCAAACAATCTGGGAAACGGGCCAGGGCACGGTTTGGATAGCATGGTGTGAGTACACCCTATATCTGTTGAAACACATTGATACAAGTCAGACTAATTCAAAGCAGCAGTCCTGTTTTTGCCATCTCTTGTAGTACTGTCAGGTTCCTTCACTGAAGGAACATTTGACATTTAAAGGCTTAACTAGGTTTATTAGGATAACTAGGCAGTTTAGGGTAATTAGACAAGGTATTGTATAATGATGGTTTGTTCTGCAGAAAAATACATAGCTTAAAGGGGCTAATAATTTTGTCCTTAAAATGTTTTTTAAAAAAAAAAAAATTTAAATAAAAATTAAAAAATTTTGTTCCCCGTTGCTTTGCGCTCATCCTGTCTTGTTGATATGATTATTTGCATTACTACGGAGACATGTTAATGCGCGGAGCTGTCAATCAATATTGGTGGGCGGGGGGACCGCACTCCTACGTCAAGTTGCGGTCGATCTGACAACTGCTCCAATTGGTCCACCGTTTTTATGTTGTTAAATTTGAAAAAAAAAAAAGGACTGGGTGTGTTTATTTCACCCCAATATGACAGTAAATACACTATATTTATAAACATGTATGTCCAAACGGCTTTAAAAGTAGTTTTTTTTAACCATAGGTGCCCTTTAATAACTAATTTTATAATAACTAGTTTCTTTTGTCCTTTCCAGGATCCCAGTATGTAATATTTTACTAGTTATGCAAGATATTACAATTCAGCCAATCAAAAAAAGAATAATTTCTTATGTGGCTGATATTACTGACCTTAAAATTTGTTTAAAAAATTAAAAACTTGACAAACTAAAAAGAATAAAAAATAAATGAAAAAAATATCCAAAAGAAAAAAATATTATATGAACGATTGTAAAATTTTCTTATTCTGTTAAACATCACTGTAAATATTTGAAAAAGAATAAACCTCCCTCGCTATATCCCTGGATGTGATTGTTCCCAGGTTTAACTGGAGTCAGTTGTAGGTCAGACTAGAGTTCAGAAGAAGAGCCCAACATTACAGTCACTCTCATTTACTTCTCCCTCTTTTACACAATAACATCTTGAGATCATTAAGAGCGGCTATATTTGACATTTTTTTGCAGTGAAAGTAAATGAAATGTTGCATTGAATTAATGTAACTTGATCCCAGTGAGTAGGTGTTTCTAATGGAATATTCTTTTTGCCCCCAGAAAAAGCGCTGGAAAACACAAAACTGCTGCTCTTCCTGTGTCCAGTCTTTATTGTTGAACGTAAGTCTTCTCTGACTTTCCCTTTCCTGAACTGTCTGTGTAATTTACGAGCATGGCTGTGCACAGGCCTAGTGGTTTGGTGGCCTTGGGTTTGTGTGACCATTGGGTTGTGGGTTCAAACCCCGGACAGGACGGTAACTGTGACCCAACAGAGTGGACACATGCAATTTCTTCTCTCGCTGTTGCAGTTTAAACAGCCTGCTGAAGACTTTAACTCTGTTAAAAACAGATTAAATATTTAGATTAATATATATATATATATATATATATATATATATATATATATATATATATATATATATATATAATTTTTTTTTTATTAAACGCAAAGTTGACCGAAACAAAAAAGGCTGAACAGAGCATACACTAACCTATGTATTATTCAGTCATACCATGGCAATTCCTGTGTCCAGTCTTATGTGTGTTGTGACAGAAGGACCAATCAAGACAATTATTGGGATGGATCTCGAACCACACACACCACCGCTGGAGCTTTCAGATCGGCTGCTGGCGCCTGAGCTTTCCAAGCGGCAGACATCGTCTGTACTTCCCGATCAGCCCCAGCAGCCTGAGCTTCCCGATTAGCCGCCGCCAGAATTCCCTGAAAGGCAGGTACCAGATCCTCCAAAATTCCTCAATGACAGGTGCCTGATCTCCTAGAAAACCCCACATGGCAAAAGCTGGATCTTTTGGAATTCCTTAAGTGACAGGCGGCAAAGTCTCCAGACCAGTACCATCTCCAGAGTGCCCCAAATGGCCAGTGCCGTCCAAAGATATCCCCAAACAGCTGGAGCCATCCCCCTAGTTTCCTAAATGGCCAGAGCTGTCCCCAGAGTTCCCCGAACAGCTGGAGCCATCCCCAAAGATCCCCAAACGGCCAGAGCCATCCCCTGAGTTCGCCAAACGGCTGGAGCTGACCCGAGAGTTCCCCAAACGGCTGGAGCTGACCCTGGAGTTCCCCAAACGGCTGGAGCTTTCTCTTGAGTTCTGCTAACAACCAGAGTCGTCTCTTGAGTACCCCTAACGGTTGGAGCTGTCTCTTGAGTTCCCTTAATGACAACAGCCGTCTTATCAGAGTGTCCTACCTCACATCAAAAAATGGAAAGCAAATTTTGATGACAAAACATGCTACCCCTCAGATTTTGCTACCAGTGTAAATTTTAATGTGGATAAGTGATTAATATTGCCCTAACCTACCTAATCCCTAACCCCAACCTCAAAACCATTCAAATACAGTGTTGGTAGCATAATCTGATGGGTAGGATAAAATGTCAGTTCACCACCTTGAGTTCCCCTAATGGCTGCAGCCGTGTCTTGAGTTCCGACCTTGAGTTACCCTAATGGCCGCAGCCATCTCTTGAGTTCCCCTAAAGGCTGGAGCTGTCTCTTGAGTTCCCCTAGCAGCTAGAGCCATCTTTTGAGTTCCCCAAATTAGTTCTATAGAACTAATACAGTGCCCCCACCTCCTGCAACCTACTATCAACTACACCATGTGAAGATAATCATGGAAGAACCCGGCACCAGGTTAGAGCATCAGGAGCCGCCTCCTGTAGGAGGGGATAATGTCACAGTCAGAAGCCAATCAGCCTCGCACCTGCACTTGCACTTCACACAGTTCACCTGATTTAGTATCAACACCTGCACACAGACACAGGTTAAAAAAGCATCTCCATTCACTCTGTCTATCCTGAAACTCACAACCCGAGTGTTCATCCAATCCATTTCCAGCGATTCTACTACTCCAGCATCTCAGTTTCTCCTTCCAGCATCTCCCCTACTACAGTGTCTGAGTATTACCTTCCACTGTTTCTCCTGCTCCAGCGTATCAGTGTTTCCTATGTTCTATGTTGAACTGGATTCCCTCAATGTGTGTAGTGTGTCTGCAACGAACTCGAACTTTTGCTCCACAAACTCAATTAAGAATATTATTACCTTTGTTGTAATAAACTGTGTTGATTTCCCCTATACCTTTGTCCAGTCCTATGCTGTGTTGTGACAATATATACTCTACTTATGTGAATATCTAATTTTGTTTTTAGTGTGAACCCAGCATATTATAATATATATATATATATGCTGTATTATAAATTCAACAAATTAAATTGTGCATATAAGATTGCAGTTTATCTCGGAAAATGTGATCAATGCTTTTTTTTTTTTTTTGCATTGAATATTTGGGATCTGATGCTTTGACACTGCATGTGAAATAAGTGCACCACGCTGTGCATTTCTTACAGTGCTAGTTTAATTTATTGCAATTAAATGATGAGGGTGTAATGAGACTTCGCAGTAAACAAGTCCAGGAAATGACTGTAATGTAGCAGCGCTGTGCTGTAGAATTACAGTGATTATGTGAGACTACATTATAGTAATCTCAACTACAGCGTTTAAGACCTCAGCATGTTCCCAGCATAAAAATGTATATATATATATATATATATATATATATATATATATATATATATATATATATATATATATATATATATATATATATATATATATATTATTGTTTTGCATTTGACATTTGCCGAAATATTTATTTTATTTATTTTCCATTTAATTTAATTTTTGTCATTAATTTGGTTTTTATATACTTACCAGTGTTTTACAAGGATTTTCTCTATTGTAATGTGAATTGCATATTAAAAAATATATTTTTTTGAATAAAATATAATAATTAAAAAAATTATAAATATATAATTTGATTCTCCAGATAAATTTGTGCATATGATTAATATATTTAAACCACTTTTTTTTTTTTTTTTTTGGCTATATTGTACTACCTTTTTCCCTTGTTTTAAACCATGTTCATTATGTTTACACCATAGTAACAAATACTTTATTTTTGGCCATCATATCTACTTTTTTGTCATGTACGTTTTGGTACATGTAGTGTACAGTAACCAGTGGCAGCGATTGACTGTTTGATATTCTAAAATCTAAACAACCAGTGAATCAACTGTGTTTTTGCTTGAGTGCTCCTCTTGATATTGGTAAAATTGTAATATTTAATCATATTCAGATATTTGTGATTCACGTAGTTATATAGGTCCGGATTACTCGTAACAGCAATTACTAGTCTCTCCTCCAGATTTAAAAGTCTCTGTAGTGATCTTGACAACACAAACCACGGAAACCACACCTTCGCTTTTATTTGATAGGAGAATGAAAAAAAGAAGTGACTAACACAGTTTCTTCAACTTAAGGTGCACATAAAGTAATGGCAAAAATGTAAGATACAGTGACAGGTCGTTCATGAATGATTCTTTCATCCGTGCGTGCGCACATTTGTACAGGTGGTATTGTTCTTTTCAAGTGTTTTGAGTTGTTCATCGCGGAAAGGCAGAAGCCAATCATATGCGTTTAGAGGCGGAAAGAGAATTGATCCATTCATCTCTCGAGTCCTCTATCGGGTCTGAGTCATTCGTTCATCACAGGCCAATCATATGTGTTTAGAGCCGGAAAAGAATTGATCCATTCAACTCTCGAGTCCTCTATTGGGTTTGAGTCATTCGTTCCTCAAAGGCCAATCATTCGTGTTTAGAGCCGGAAAAATAATTGAATTGAAAGGTGAACTAATTATCATGGCTCCTATCGACTCAGACTGTGTACATTGGTTAAGATTATATGTGACTGTCAGTGTAACGTGAATGAACCACTGACATTTGAAGATATGAAGAGGTGAGCTGAGCAAAAAAAAAAACAATACATTCATAGACAAAAGAGCAGGTAAACATTGAATTATTATTTTCTTCTTATTATAGTATTTTATTTATGACTTATTTGTTGCGTGATTAACCTTTTGGGCTACTTGTAGATGTGTTTGGAAGCAATTCGTAACATTTTAATAATATTTGGCTAATCCAACCAAATGAATGAAATGACTCGAAAAAAGATTCGTTTATCTCGATGAACGACACTCAAAGATCCGAGTCAGTAAAATGATCCAAACTTCCCAACACTGCAAGTGGTTAAAACGTGAGGCGCAAAGAATACATAAAACGCTTGCAGCCATTAGAAAACCATTCAAAAAGGCTTCTAAACTTAAAAAGCATGTTTGATGTGATAAAGGCCTTACAGCATGTTTTCACTACAGCAACAACATTTTTCTTTGTACTGCTGGCAACACTGCTAAACCCAAAAAGTTAAAGTAACTCAAACCATTTGAGGAAACCGATTGCAGCAAACCATCTAAGTTCAAAAACGAATCCCAATGAGTACTGTGAACTTAATCCTTTTGAGTAAATGAAGCAATTTGAGCACAGTAAACACAATAAATGATGAGAACTTAAACCAACTGAGTATTGTACAACCTAATAAGTTAAGGCAACTCAAATCATTTGAGGAAACCGATTGATACAAACCATTTGATTTACTAAAACGTTCGAGGTTACTAAAGTAACCCTTCGTTCCCCGAGGAGGGGAACGGAAGCACTATAAGTGGATTTGATGTTCTAAATCCACGTATGGGAGGATTCGGTTCAGAAGCCGCTCGTCTGAAAGAGTATTGAACGGGCCAATGAAAGCAATGAATTGGCAGCACAAGCTTGCGCAGGTGTGCTGCATCTCCAATTAACTGAGCATATAAGCATATATGAGTACTGTGAACTTACTCTATTTAAGTTGAAGTAATGAGGTATTTAATTAACTCACCTTCAACACTGAGTTCGAAACTCTTTTCAAACGTGAAGAATTAATTTTTAGTCATTTTTGAGTTAGCTACACTCATTTCGTTTGATAAAGTTCACTGTTGGGTTTTACAGTGTATGACGCCCCTTTTCTGGAGCATATAAAAAGTTCTTAGGTCTGCTGCTTTCGAGGCTTTCTTTGTGCCGCTTTCAATTCAATTAAATTCAATTCACCTTTATTTGTATAGCGCATTTACAATGTAGATTGTGCCAAAGCAGCTTCACATAGAAGATCATAGTAAATTGAAACAGTGTTGTTCAGTTTTCAGTGTTTAAGTTCAGTTTAGCTAGTTCAGTGTGGTTTAATAATCACTACTGAGAGTCCAAACACTGAAGAGCAGATCTATCGATGCGCAGCTTTACAGATCCTGATCTATGCAAGCAAGAGGCGACAGCGGGGAGAAAAAAACTTCACCAATTGGCGAAAGTAAAGGATTAAAAAACTCTGAGAGAAACCAGGCTCAGTTGGGCACGACCATTTCTCCACTGGCCAAACGTTTTGAGCAGAGCTGCAGTCTAGGCGCAGGAGTCAATCCAATGATAAACTGGACATAGACATTTATCGCTCTGCACTCCCAACTTGCCAGGCGATACGATCCTTTAGTCATCAAATCACTGAAATATTAAGGATCTAAATAACACTACAGAATATATTTTTTCTATAGCCAGAAATGAACATCTCTAAACACACACTCTTAAATAATAATTAAGGAGTATGTTCTTTTTTTTCTCATTTGTTTTTTTTAATAATTTTTTTTCTATTTTGTCTAATACTAAGTTCCTATTTATTGAAAGAACCATTGGATTCACAGAATCCTGAGGGACTGACAAATGTGCTGAAGGCTATGAAAGTTAGTCAATATGAGCAAAAAACTGAATCCAACAAATATGCTGAAAGAATTGATTAAAATAAATTATGCAGATTAACTGAGCATAAAAAGCAAAAGAAAACTATCAAAAATAAAAGATCAGAATTGATTCCCACAATTGGTTGTGGTGTGTTTTTAACAGCAGGAGTTGTTGACACAGAGCTGTGATTGTTAAAGCAGCAGTTGATTGTGTTCCTCCAGGATGATGGCTTTCTCCATGTCTTCCTGCAGTTTCCATGACAGTGCCATAATTGCGAGTGCAGCGTCAGTGAGACGGGTTTCTGACCCGGAGCGACGCCTCGCTAAAGATCGGGGAGCGAGCCAGCAGACTAAAACAGCCCTCATAAACGCGCGGTGCCTTTTTTTGGGGGGGTTGTTTTGGGTGTTTTTGATGTTTTTCTGTTTCGAGGTTATTTTTTCCTTTCACACAATTCCCCTTCTCAGGTTTCCATTTTCTCTTTTACAAACATATCATTGTGAGTCTCTGTCCCTGCAGAGTCAAGAACTTGGCCCTCAGTGCAGGCGTGTGTCTATGTGTGTGTGTTCACTCACAAGCTTACATCTTACTAAAGGGCCTCCTAAACATTAAAACAATATATATTTTCAAATATATTTTTTAATTGAAATAAAAAAATAAAAAACAATAAAATATATGTAGCTAATAATGAATTTCTAAAAAAGTTTATGTTGTAAAATACTGTATATTTACATTAAAAATTTACTTATAAAAATATATTTTCAAGATTTCAAAACATTTGATTTAACAGAAGCAGAACATCTGTAGCAAATAATTTTCTAGTGGTGTCTTACATTAATATCTATTGGTTCATGCATTAAAACGTAATGATTTTAAATGTGTTTTCTTAAGCCTTGAATATCTTTTTTTGTAATACATTTTGACATATTATGTTTATATATTATGTATTTTTGGTTTCTAAAATATATTTTATTGAGGCTCAAAGTTAGAAAATATTTTTAGGATATATTAAAAAATATATTTTACCCAGAAAAGTGTTTTTTTTTTTTTTCCTAAATGTGAAGTCACTGTCCTGACTAGGAGGTTTCGAGGGTAGTGTCTCCACTTGGTCTTTGACAGAGTAATTTCAATTGTTGACTCTCTCAGACACACACACACACACACACACACACACACACACACACACACACACACAGTAACTCACATCTCTTTCCCAGGACCCACAGTCTCTTAACCCGCTGGTGCCATGCGGCCGTTGTGTAACATCCACCCAGGCTCTGTGTGTTATTTTATTCCTTTCTCATCCTGCCTGTTATTTGCCGTCCATATAATTATAAAAAACAACTCAATGCCCTTGATGAGAGCTGTTTTTTCTTCTTCGGAGGCTCTGTGATGTAAAGACACTAGCACTTACTCACTGATTTATCTTCTCTGTGTTAAATGGCTGTTTCCGTACTGATGTGACAGGGCTCTGCAAACTGAGGACAAAATGCTTTTTTGTTTGCATTAAGTGGTTTTCTCTGGGAGAGAAGAAGACAGCGAGACCGCAAGTGCGGAGAGTGGAAAAGAGCCAAAGAGTGGAGGAGAGCAGGGGATAAATGAGGGTAGATGGCAGAAAGAAAGAGAGAAAAGGAAAGAAAAAAAAAAAGAGCAGCTAACAATCATATAAACAAACAATGTAACAGCCCCCTAGACTTAAAAAAAGAAGCAAACAAACAAGCAAAGTAATTAAACAAAACTAATTTTCAAAAAAAGGCCAAACAAACCAAAAAAAAAAAAAAAACATGAGGGTTGTACAGAAACAAACAAACTAAATAGAAACAAAAACCTAAAAAAAAACTAAAACCAGCGCGATGTTACAAAGAAACATAACTATTTTACGTTTTGTCAGTTTAGTGGCTAATTTGTACGAATTGGAACAAGTTCAGCCATACAAAAGTGTATGATTTTTTAAAAGGAGGCGTGGCACCCAAGCCCACCCCTAAACTCAACTGTCATTGGCACATTAGCAAATCCTACTGAATTGTACGAATGAGATCATGTTCATACGAATTAGCTACAAAGTCAAAAAGTTACGAATTTTAGTGAGATTGTGTTATAAAATCATACAAGCATAAAACAAATATATATATATATATATATATATATATATATATATATATATATATATATATATATATATATATATATATATACTGTACAACAGTTCTATCTGGTTCTTCAATCTGATAGGCTGATAGCCGTGCAATATTTTGCCAGTAACATCACACAAAGGCCTCTTCACCCTTCACCTCTGTGTATTACTCCGCCCACATACAGCCAGCAACAAGCAGAGACGCTACAGTTTGACAAATATTACTGTTGTAGGACAACAAAATGTACTTTTGAGGCTTTTTTAGTCGAGATTGTAGTTGCTTAGATTGCAACTATGCAGTTTATTTGTAAGAATAGTGCCTATTTTAAAATATCTACAATTTCTGAGAGAGCTCATCGGCCTGCATTAGGACTGCAAAATAAGCCTTTGCTTAGATTAAAACTGTTGTGTGTTTTCTTGAGCGTGAAGCTTAAAAACAGAAGCATCTCTTTTTTTAAGGTGGACCTGATAGGGTCAATAAGAAGCTGCGAATAAGAAACTGGATTAAGCCTCGTCCCTCCTTATCGCAAACCGACAGCAGTCTGGTAGTGACTGCGCTTTTTTTTTCTAGGTTAATTATTGTGATATTGTAATGGTAGCTTAATGTTTGATATGCATTGTGTATAAATGTCCCCTTTAAGAGGACTTATTCTGTGATTGTTTTACCTTTGAGATAAAGGCACGCATGAATGAGAACTCAGTTCAGTTCTGACGAGCTCTAAGAAGTCTGAAAAGTGGGACGCTAAGGCACTCAGCCTGTGGCCTTGTGCCAACACACACCTCCCACCAGTGCTGATATACAGCCATATCACACTGTTACTCAATAGTATATATATATATATATATATATATATATATATATATATATATATATATATATATATATATATATATATATATATATATATATATATATATACACTCAACAATGCAATCCAACAATAAGTACTACAAAAGAGAGACTACAATCAAGGAAAGAAATTACACAATTTAACAATTAAAAACTAAAACTAAACCAGTCAAACAATGATTTACAGACTCATAAAAACAAGCAAAACAACATGTCATAACTCATAATAACAACAAAAAGAAACACCAAATAATAGAAAAGAAAGAAACAGACAAAATCTATAAAAACAAAAGCTAAAACAAAACAAAATAGATAAATAAATGCGTAAAGAATAAAATACTGAATACATAAACAAACAAAAAACGTAAAGTAAATACTTCTAAATAAAAATCTGAATATATAAACAAAAGCTAAAACAAAATAACTAAAATAAATAAAACAAAAAAAAGTGCTCAATACACAAAACAGACTACAATTAAAAAACAAACAAACAAAAACATTAAGCAAAAAATAAAAATCTTCGGAAATCTGCCTAAAACAAACAAAGCAATTCAAAGAAAAAAACACTCAAAGAACAAAAGAGACTATAATCATGAAAATAGGACATGCAAACGAACAATGAGTTCCAAACTTAAAAAGCAATATTTAACTAATTTTGAAAAGAAATAAACTAAACAAAAAGAAGCTGCAAATAATGAGACAAACAAAGAAGCAAAATTAATATATAAACAAAAGCTAAAAAAAAAAAATGCTAAAAAATATGACAGCAATAAACGCAAACAAACAAAAAAACAAGGCAAAAACTAAAAATATTTAGAAATATACCTAAAACAAAGAAAAGAAAAGAAAAAGTAATCAAACAACCAAAGAGACAACAATCAATGAAAAAAAGGACATACAAACAAACAAAACAACTAGAATTATATGTATCAGACAAACAAAACAAACGAAACAAAAAGAAACAGCAAATACTTAGAAAAAACATACAAAGATAATGTATAAACAAAAGGTAATATAAAAAATTTATAAATGCTAAAAAACAGACAACAAAGGACATAAATAACACAAAACATAAGGCAAAACAAAAATATATAGAAATATATATAAAACAAACAAAGAATTTCAAAGAAAAAAGTGCTTAAACCACAAAAGTGACTAAAATCAAGGAAAAAGGACACACAAACAAATAAGCAAAATTTTAAATCAGACGATGAATTACAGAAGCAAACAAAAAAATTAAACAGAACAAAAAACAAAAACTCAAGAAAACAAACTACTATCATAAAAAAAAAACAAACACAAAAAAATAAAAAAAAACTAAGTGAAAATCAAACAAATACTTTAAAAAAAACTACGAAAAGAGAACATGTAATCAAAAAAAGAATAATCAAACAAATAATCATTCAAAGAATGAAAGGAAAAAGTGTACGAAACAAGTAAACATTTAAGGAATGGTAGCAAACATAAATATGTGAGGAATGTCAGGAAAAGTTGATTTAGCTTTGATCTCGCTCTTTGACTCTCAGGACAAAACACACATGCTCGCAGTTTGACTCTACACAGCTCTATATAAAGTTTTCTTTCCAGTTCTATATTCTGATTTTATTCTCACATGAAAAAGTTACTCGGCATCTTCCACTTATTTACTTTTAATTTACCCCCCAAAATACATCTGGAAAATTCCGCCCAATATCGGAAAAACACAGAATGAGGAAAGATGTTGCTTATGTGTCACTTGTGAGTCTCTGAAGCTAAAACCACCCACTCCAGCTCTACTCGGCACATCAAAACCAGCTAAAGTTTTTGATGGAAAGCCAAATATTTCCTATGCCTTTTTTATGGTCTCTGCAGCTCTCTCTGTGAGCAGCATGAAGGAAACATGAAGCAATACAGCGGTGATGTTTGTCCTAGGTAGATTTCTTTGTCTAGAAATACAGTATTCATATTCAGTTAAATATTCAACTTTGTGTTATTTGTGTCGTATTTCATGTTGCTTAAATATCCAAATAATTCTGAAAGCATATAAAACATATATAATTGTACAACAGTTCTGTCTGGTTCTTGAATCTGATTGGCTGATAGCATTGTGATATTCTGCAAATAACAGCACTCTTACAGCCTCTTCACCCTACGCCTTAGTGTATTACTCTCCTTACAGCAGGACACTATACAGTCTGACAAGAATTGCTGCTGTTGGACAACATAATTTACTTTTGAGGCTTTTTTTAGGCAAGAATGTAGTTGTTTAGATTACAACTATGTGGTTCATTTATAAGGATAGTACTTATTTTAAATATCTAGAATTTCAGAGCATCGGATTTAATACATCGGCTCATTCAGTTACAAGATGGCGACAGAGGCGCATAATAAGGGGAGAAAAACAGCATTTTTTTTACTGTACTGTAAATTTCAAACTACAGCTGAAAAAATCAATATAAATCAGGTCAGTGACATTATATGTTGATTTCTCTCTTTTTTATGTTGTAGTGCTGTATTTATACCACAGAAACTGGTAGTGTTTACTTTGCTCTGGCTTTTTTTGGGGTGTTTTTGTGATCTCCTGATTAAAACAGAGAGATGTTGGGAAATCTCTGTAGATTTTGTGCCATTCAGATTTATAAATCTTTAAATCACCAGCTATTTTTTTAATCATTTTAGACATTATGCTAGAGAATCATTCACGTCGAAGTGAAATTGGTGAGCTAGTAACGACTTCTGCTGTTCTGACGGTCAACTGAATGAGTGGCGGAAGAAAGTAGTTCCTCATACAAAAGGGTTTTTGAGACACATTGGCTGTTTCTTGATACCAAGTACGCAAAGTTCTGGTTTGCGTCCTTGGAAGTTCAGACTTGCTGAGTTCACTTTTGTACACAAGTTTAAAGTATAAGATGAGTAATAGGATATAAAGATAGCGTTAAGCAATTTGGTAAACAAAGACAAAACGTGTACAACACAGTAACATATTTAAAGACAACTTTAAAAAGGTAACAAAATAATACTGACAAAATAATACACCTGAGAACAAATTATAGATTTAAAAGACCAAAAACTTTCTTTTAGATATGCGCAAGATGTATTAAATATGTTTTAACTACAGTTGAGAGATGAGATCCAGCGGTACATTCGAGATGGACCGGCCAAATTAAAGCTGCTCTCGTGGGGGAGGTGATGACGAAGCTCCCGCGGGCATGCTGGGAGTCAAAGTCCGCATAAGCTGAGGCACATCGTCAAAGACGCAATATTTTTTGTGAATAAACTGCCGCTTCGAGTTAAAAAAAACTACATTCTTGTCTGAAAAACTGTTTAAACCAGGTGCGGGTTTTCTCCTTTGCCATTAGCTTTCACTGCAATGCATTCTAGGATACCTGAGCTTCGCAAGTTCGCACCTTGGCCATCCTTGGCCAAAGGGGCAGAACAAGTACACATCCGGGAATTTTATCTGTACTTGGCAAGATGTGAACTTTGAATTGAAACAGTACTTCGGTGACGGTTGATGACATTTCACGAGGACACAAGTACGCAAGTACAGATAAAAACGCATAATGAGAAACAGCCATGTTTGGTGTTTCGTGTTTGATTTTCTTTTTCATACACAAGATTATGCCGTTGAACTGTTGTATAAACATAATGTCCCACTGCTACTCATGTGGCATTGCTCATTTGTCATACTATTTAAAGATTTAAAGTTTAAATTTAAGTTATTTACATTCTTCTCTCTTCTGTTGAACACAAAATAAGATATTCTGAAGAATGATTGCATTATTAGTAAAAAGTACTATGCCAATATTTATCTAAATATCTTCTTTTGTCTTTAAGAGAAGAAAGAAACTTATACTGTTTTAAAGGGCCATAAAACCCCCTCGTTTCAGCAGGGTGTTTTCACTCCTTTACTTTGGAAAAAGCCAAAAAAGTGGGCGTGTCCAGCTCTGTTTAGGGGGGAGTGTCGGAGGAGCAAAAGAGGGTATGGTGTGGGAGTGTCTATTTGACCACGCGCTGAAGGCTGATTTATACCTCTGCGTCAAACACCAGCGTATGCTATGGCACTGACGCATAGCCCTTCGCCGTGGCTGTCAGCATCGCTGACGTGCACCTCTCAAAAAATGTAACTGCACGTTGCAACGACGCATAGCGCAAGCTCTGTGATTGGTTGGCTTGGAAGCGCTGACGAGTCTGGGCGGGACAGAGAGCGGCATGAATGGTGCGAGCCTGATGGAGCGATTGTTTACAAGTGTGGAGTCCAGTGAAGGAGCTCTGGATGGAAAGTTTTGTTTTGTGTTTACCTCATAGTTAAAGTTGTTGCACGTCTGCCGGTTCCTGCCTCAAAAATGAGCGAGTTTGAGCCACTTGTACATCCCGGAAGTGTTCAGGAAAAGCAAACAGCAGCGAAGAAACTCAACACAGAGGAACATTTACACCTCACTGCCAACTAGCGTTTCGGAAGTGTTAATGCAGACCAACAGAAACAGCGCGCAGAAGTATAAATGCACAGCTACGCGCGTTGCATGCGCTGTGGGTTACACCGGTCACTTGACGCAGAGTCAAAGAGTTTTCAGAGTCAAAACACACACACACAGACATACACATAGAGGGGAGAAAGTGACTGTGTTTTCATGGACATCTGTAATTGAATTATTTGGCAAATTATTAAATGGACTTTAACTGCAGTTTGGCTCTTTCATTCCAGGAATTCATTCATGCCCCTCTTGACAAACGTGATATTTGATTAGAGGAACTGCTCTAAGCGTGTATTTTTCATGCAATGTTTGATACCGCACGGCGAATGAGAGTAAAGAAAAAAAAAATGCATTTCTCTGTAACTTAGATGAACTCGGCAGGTAAGCTGTGTGTGTTATTCCGGTCACAAAATGCGGTAAAAATCCTACATGATGGTAATAATTTGGTTGTGGTGCTAACATGTTTACACTCGGTGCAATAGTTCGATACGAACAAACTGAATAAACAAAGAGCACTGGACGCTCACTTACCAAATCTGTAGAGACAGGACAATCCAAAGCAACTAGAACCGCATCTTTATTAAGAGGAGAAGAGAAGCGAATCCGGATCTCCATTTTGCAGAAGAGAAAAGGTATCGCGTTGTCGCGCCTCGGGTCGCATACACTGTAATCCACGTGTGATTCCAGCTGCGCTCTCACAGAGAGAAAATGAAAACAAAACTTCACTTTAGCAAATTAGTAAAGCAACACTTAACGCTTGTTTTGCCAACACAATGTGGCGTCTCTGCCGTGACACCGTCTACACTGTAAAATTAATGAATATTAATGAAGTTGCACAACAGAGCGCGCTGATTGGTTTGAACCAAGTCTTACCCATGCATTAATGCAGCACACTCGAAGACGTAATACGGTACACCCAGGTACAGTCACCCAGTCTACACACTGGAATACACGCTATGATCTCATGGCCGTGATGCAGCTTCAAAAATTTGTTTCAAACCGGAAGTACGAATTTGCTCGAAATAACGCAATAACTACCAATTTACACTTTTTAGTGAGATATATGTCATAATAGCCTTTTTAGTAGTGTGGGACACATACGACTGTCAACAGCTCAAACAATGTGTTTGGTGGTTCGTGACCCTTTAAAACAAGTAATGATGATAAGATTTTCGTTTGTGGGTGTACTATGGCTTTAAGGTTAGTCTCAGCTGCATCTGGTGGTATGTTTTGCAATCTGTCACCTGTAGCAATGTGTGTGTGTGTTTGTGTGGTCATTTGTAAAGCAGATGACTGTGTTTCCTCTCTTTTGTTATTCCAGTTTCTTCCTGTTTCACACACTTAAAGGGATAGTTCCACCAAAACTAAATATTCAGCCATCATTTACTCGGCCTACACTAGTCCAAAAACTTGATTTAATTTTTTTTTTTTCTGTTAAACACTGAATAAAGATATAAGAAAGGAAGCTCTTAACCATTGAATTCCGTAGTTTTTTGTTCCCCTACTATGGATGTCAGTGAATGGTCTCTAACATTCTTCAAAATATCTTCTTTTGTGTTATTCAGAACAAAATGTCACTCAAAATCATTTGCAACCACACTTGAGGGCGAATAAGTAATTTTTTTTTTTTGTGTGTGTGTGTGTGAAATATCTTTTTATTTTAAAAGTCAAAAATGCCTTTGAAATTGTATAGCAGATGTGTGATGGGCTTTTCTGTTAGCGCACCATTTCCTATTTCTCAGCCTGTTCCTTTTATTTCCCTCAGTTGGAGGATGTTTTTTCCTTTTCCTGGTCACGTATTACTCAACATTGCTGCTAACTCAAGGAGGTATTTCCCATTACTTTGTTAACCAACATGTTCATCAGTCGCATTGTGCTGTTGAAGCTATACAAGCAAACCTCGGGCTGCATCTCTATCTGCTGATTTCCTGCTAAACAGACTAGTTAAGTGACAAAAAAGTATTTAACAGTATTCATGTCACACTCTCCCAAATATTCATGGCTGGCTTTGATTATGTTGTGTGGGGTAAATGTTTTATGAAATGGATCAAGGATCACCACCAAGGCCATCCTGATGAATCATGTCTCTGCAGATGGAAACATCTCAAGACAGACAGTCCTATGGACACTACACATCACTGGGTTTCATGGATGCGGATCAAGGAGGATACCACATCCCAGAGAAGGCACACAAAAATCTGCTCGGCCTTGGCAAATGCATATCTGGGGGAAAAAAAAGGCCTCTGGTCATCTGTTTTATGGTCAAATGAAACAAAAATTTTATTGTTTGGCCACATTGACTGATAAAGGGAAAGCCTTTAACCCTAAGAACACCATCCCGTCCTACATGGTGGTGAAAACCCAATATTTTGAAGGGTCTTTTCAGTTGGTGAACTAGGGAACCTATTCCCAGTGAATGGCAGCATAAAAAAGAGCACTACATCAAAATTCTCAACAACAACATCAGGCAGTCTTCTGTTTGGCCATATGTAGCCTTCATTTGGAGTAAAAAAGAAGTGCATGGTGGTGGCAGCATCATGCTGTGGGGATGTTTTTCAGCAGCAGAAACTGTAAGACTAGCCAGGATAGAAGGAAAGATGAATGCAGCAAATGTACAGAGACATCTTGAATGTAAACCTGCTTCAGAGTGCTCTTGACCTCCAACTGGGGCGAGATTCATCTTCCACCAGGACAATGACCCAAAGCACACTGCCAAAACATCAATGAGGTGGCTTCACAACAACTCAGTAAATGTCCTTAAGTGGCCCAGCCACAGCCCAGACCTAAACCCTATTGAACATCTCTATAGAGATCCGAAGAACGCTGTACACTGTCGCTTCCTATCCAGCCTGAAGCCTGGTTTATACTTCTGCATCAAGTGACCGGCGTAACCCACGGCGCATGCAACGCGCGTAGCTGTGCATTTATACCTCTGCGCGCTGTCTCTGTTGGTCTGCATTAACACTTTCGAAACGCTAGTTGGCAGTGAGGTGTAAATGTTCCTCTGTGTTGAGTTTCTTCGCTGCTTTTTTGCTTTTCCTGAACACTTCCGGGATGTACAAGTGGCTCAAACTCGCTCATTTTGAGGCAGCAACCGGCGGACGTGCAACAACTTTAACTATGAGGTAAACACAAAACAAAACTTTCCATCCGGAGCTCCTTCACGGGACTCCACACTTGTAAACAATCGCTCCATCAGGCTCGGACCATTCACGCGGCTCTCGGTCCCGCCCAGACTCGTCAGCGCTACCAAGCCGACCAATCACAGAGCTTGCGCTATGCGTCGTTACGACGTGTAGTTACATTTTTTGAGAGGTGCACATCAGCGATGCTGACGGCCACGGCGAAAGGCTATGCATCAGCGCCGTAGCATACGCCGGCGTTTGACGCAGAAGTATAAATCAGCCTTATTAGAGCTTGAGAGGTACTGCAAAGAGGAAAGGGCATAAATTCCCAAAGACAGATGTGCCGAGCTTGTGGCATTATATTCAAAAAGACGAGGCTGTAATTGCTGCCAAAGGTGCATCAACAAAGTATTGAGCAAAGGGTGTGAATACTTAAGTACATGTGATTTTTCAGCTTATTTATTTATTTATTTATTTATTTATTTATTTATTTATTTATTTATTTATTTATTTATTTATTTATTTATTTATTTTTATTAAAATGTGCAACAGTTTTAGAAATCTTTTTTCCACATTGTCATTACGGGGTATTGTGTGTAGATTTGAGGAATGTACATGTTGAATGCACTATGAATACTTACCGGATGCACTGTATTACACAACACACACACACACATTATGTGAACACAAACTTTCGTTTTGGATTTTTTGGATTCATTAAATGAAATGTTGTGCATTGTGCAAAGGTTATGTAAACTCGTGTGCATTGCACTGTGATGATATATATAACTACAATTGCGAAAGGCTTTCCATTACAAATGTCTTTTTTTAAATTTCCCTTTCATGCAGGTAGCATATACTGTACATACTTCTGCATTTGACATGTCATATGCAATACATGCCTGGTAGGCTATAGATATATTCTATATTTGGTTTCAGCTGTGAAATGAGATGTTTGCTGGTGTTGGCTTATCAGAGAACACAGGGGAATGTTCTAGTATGCGATATTATGGGTACAGTTGCTGTGCTGGATCTCTGGGTGTTTACTGACCTGAAGAAAAGCCTTGACAACACTGCATCTATGAATGATTCAGACGTCAATAAAACCCTCTAGACTCATCGCTATTATTCTCACATAACTCCTGGTGGACTTTGCTTGAGTGTGTGTGTGTGTGTGTGTGTGTGTGTGTGTTTGTGAGTGTGAGGTTGCTTTGTTGGTCCTCAGAGACAGTTGCAAGTTTGTATGAAAAACAGGAAACAGTGCTCATGGTGATGCAAAGAAACAGGAGCTTGGGAAGACGGAGAGAGAGAGAGAGAGAGAGAGAGAGAGAGAGAGAGAGAGAGAGCTGAGGTAGGAAAAAAAGAAGTGTGTTTAACTCAAAACTGTCGTTCAAGGCACATCAACAATTGTTAAAATGAGAATGTAGTTGTGCAGTCATACACAGTGTAGGCCAGTGCTTCCCAGATTTGTTTTTCTTTTCTCGTTGTATGCAAGTCTTTGTCAGCGAAAACTGCATTTTAAATTGGTTTATTAATACATTTAAATATCCATATTACATCATACTTACATTGTTCTGCCTTCAGATGGCAACAAGAGACTGTGTAAGTGTTCTGGCAGCTTAGTTTTCATCTAAAAACTCTCACTGCGAGTCCACACTATCATTTTCAGTTGTTTTCCAAAAGTTATCCACACAACAAATAATAATGTTTTCGTAGCTGTACTGCCTGTGAGTTAAGTCATAAAATGCTTTGTCCTGCATCATTATTGACTGCTGTTTATGTACTTGGCAATGCTTTTAGAAGAGTTTTATGAATGGATCGAGGTGCAGCTGCAACAAACACAGGAGTAAGTTACTTAAAAAGTTGCAAAAGTGAGTCAGAATAATCCTGTCATTGAAAAAAAATAATAATTTAGAAATCCGGAGTATGCAGCATCTTTAACAATGCCATTAAAATGGAGAGCTTCCAAAACTACTGCTGTAAAATGTGTCCACCATTTTAGTGGATTTGGTCACATGACTAAAAATGTCATTGTATTCAAATTTTTATTGCAATTATAGAACATAGAACATACAAGGGCAATCGCATAAAACATAATTAACATACAATT